>NC_134545.1:67554107-67857137 GCF_050624435.1 Tenrec ecaudatus
TAATGTAACTTGAGCATTCAGTACCACCAGTTCTTGAGCATATATCCCATCTAGTGTCGAATTTTTCTAGCTTTCTTTGGGAAACATTGTGGCAAATTTCAGAGTCTCTTCTGACATCCACTGTAGTATTTTCTTTTTAACCCCCTTTTGTTTCCTGCATGCATGATGGTCTTGATGTCGTCCCACAACTAACCTTGTCTTTGGTCTGTAGTGTGCCAAATCTGTTCTGGACATGCGAAAACCTAGTAAGACTTCAGCTGCTGTACTGGCACGTGTGTTCTTTTTTTCGTTTTCTTCAACTTCAAACTGAACTTGTATATGAACAATTAATGATCTGCCCATGGTCAGCCCCTTGCCTTGTTTAGTTTGATGATACCTAGATTCTCCGTTTCTCTTCCCAGAGTTGTAATCCGCTTGATTCCTGTATGTGTCATCTGGTCAAGTCCTAGTATTTTGTCATTGTATATTCTTTAAAAAAAGGATACTTGCAATGAAGAAATAATTGGTCTTGCAAAATTCTACAACGCTAATTTCAGCTGTATTTTTCTCTCCAAGGCCATATTTTCCAATATTGACCCATCATGGTCTTTAAAAAATTGTGTATTCCAATTAGCAGTAATTATTAGTGCATTTTGATTGCTTGTTTGATAAGTTTGAGACAGAAGAATTTGATGGATTTCTTGAGTTTCTTCATTCCTGGCTTTAGAAATTGGTATATAAATTGGAATGATAATTATATTAGCTTGTCTTCTTTGTAGGCATATGGATATACTCCTATCATAGACATTCAGGATAAATTTATAAATATCCTTTTTATGATGACTGTGACACCTTTCCTTTAAATTTTTCACCCCCAGCACATTAAACCATATGACTATCTGATTCAAAATGGCTAACACCAGTCCATTTCAGCTCACTAACAACTAGGATGTCGATGTTTACATGTTCCATTTCATTTGTGAAGACTTCTGATCTTCCTCATTTCCTATTTTGCAATTCCACTTTACAAGTGTTAATGGGTGTTAAAGCTGTTTCTTCTCATTCTGAGTTTGCCCTGTAAGTACATGAATGTCCTGAGAGACTGGCTCCATCAATGCCACTCAGGCAAACTCGACTCTGTGGAGGCAGCTCTTCCCCAGGTGCATTTCAGTGCCATCTAAATTTCCAGGCTCACGTTATGGCATTATACCAGTCGACAACCCACTGCCACTCAAATTGCTTCCAGTGGCGAGTTCCTTTGAAGTAGGAACCCTATACTGTCTTCATATTCTGTTAGTTAGTTAATTCGGAAACTGAACTGAAATCTGCTTTCCATGGGTGACCCCTCTGGTATTTAAAATACTGGCAGTGTGCCTTCTAGCACCCCAGGGCCTCCCAAACCATCATAGGAGAACAGTCTGACAGACGATTTGTGGAATTATACACACACACACACACACACACACACACACACATTTTGCACTTTAACAACAATGAATCTTGAAACAATTAAGTGCTACTTTCTAACAGACACCATTCATTGTATAGTTTTAGTAATGTCTCCCTTGTTGGTCTTTGGTTTCCTCATTTGGAAAAGCAGCAATAAGGACTAGAATTCTTTGAGGTCGTTCCATTTCTAATGTCTAAAGAGAGTATGGTGTCACCACGTCAGTTATGTATCATTTTAATCTCATAATTTATGAAGCCTCTGCCTGATCTCTATTTTTATCTGTTGTCAGAGAATGTTTCCATCAATGGCACTAATGATCAAGCAAAATAACGTCTGCATTGTTCTATTGGTAGTAATAGTTTGAAGCGGAAAGTATCAGATTTTCTTGCATGGTTTCCCTGGTGACCAACATCTTACATTGGTAGGAAATAAGGTGGGTACCCAGGGAACACATTCTTTTTTATTTCACCACAAACATACTGGGCAATTTTAGGACTGAGTGGCACATTAGGACAGCATGCAGCTGGGCATGAAAATGCATGAATACCAAGAAAGCCAGCTAATCTTTCAGAATCGAATTGTACTGAAAATGCAATAGTTGACTACATCCAACATTTTCATTTCCTGGTCAAAACATACCCCCACAAAACCTCAATATCTACAGAGCTTAATAAAATGAGTATTTAAAATAGACCTGTTACCCCAAAACATGAATTGGTGCTTAATTTACATATTCCATTGATTATATGCAGTCAAAGTTCATTTGAAGCTGAGCAGTCGGCTGTGACTGATTCAGTTGGGCAGTAATGGAATATCAGTGGCAAAGCTTCCCGTGGGTTTCCTCAGCCCATTCCAAATCAGCCTCTTTATGTTCACCGCCAACAGGGAGATCAGCTGCGCAGTTGCTTTCTCCGAGCGCACTTTGGCATCAATATAGAGAACTAGAAGACTAAAGACCCCGAGAAGTGTGGATAACTTTTATAGCACTAAAATCTCTGTAAAGAAGTTCCTATTACTTGAATTAAGATCATTTGCATCCAGAGGAGAACACACCTGAACTGTCTGATACCCACTCCTCAGACCAGGCTGGGATGCTGTTAGTTTTATGTTAGCATCTTTCTCCTCGCCTATGCACATCAATGTCCCCGTCTTAGATTTGAGGCTCTCTAGGAAAGTCTTCTCTTAGTTAATGGGATCGAGGGAAGGACTGTATCAAGTTGGCCACTTACTAAAAGATTGTGATGATAGAATGTCTACACTCTTCACATGGAGATATATATAATCACATTCATCTTCTTCTGCATATAATTGGTTCCCATAGTAAAAATCTGTACATTGACACGTGGAATTCAAAATCACTTCCCTCTGGCATGATTTAGCTATTTGATTTTGATACTGTGTTCTCAGAATATCGGAACGTTTCTTCGCCAGCAGTTATGTTTCCATAAGCAACATGACACACTTCACACACAAGTTTGGACAATGTGAGTTAGGTGTAAAGAGAACATTCCCTCAGAACAAGTTGTGACTGTGCTGCACAAGGTCACAGGCATCCCATTGTGAACAATTCGCAAAGAGAAAAAAAATGATACTTGAAAATAGAGTTTCCTATCTGATTATTTATTGAAGTTTTTAAGATGTTAGTATTACTGATTTGGTATTTTCAATATGTGAATTATCTCAAATGGTGAAAATATTATTTGCCCTAGCAAACAGTACCCTTTTGTTGTTGTTGTTGTTTGTCCCGATGGATTAGATATCGGGGTACTGATCACAAAGTGAATGATTTACCAGCAGCTGGGAGAAAGAGGAGACTGTCAGCTCCAGTGGCGATTTACAGTCTCTGAAACCAACAGGGGTAACACTAGTCTGTCTTTGAGACTCACTATGAGCCAGAACTGACTTGATGGAGTGAGTTTGGGTGTTTATCAATCTCATAAAAAGATAACCTTAAAAAGGCGACACATATACCTATATACTCGAGTATAAGCCGACCCGACTATCAGCCAAGGCACCTAATTGTACTACAAAGATGGCATTAAAAATGTGCTGAAACCCTCAGCTTATACGTGAGCATATACGGTACATAGAAACAATTTCCCATTTTTCTCTGAAAATGAAATAATGCAGTACACTTATTCCAAATTTTAATTTTTCAGGAATGAAGATGGAGATAGTGCAAAGGGAAATTATTGGAATGTATTCATTTAAACCCCAAGTATAAGTTCACTGTGAAAACCCATTTCTGCCAAGAATAAATTAATTTTCTATAAGAACATTCACACTCTGCTAAGGTATAAAGAATATTTGTTGGAAACATTTCTTATTTATGCATAATTATATTGATTTTATTGGAGCTATTGATTATAAAACTCACCTCTTCCTTGTGTTAAAGTGTAGGAAAGCAGACCTTATATTTATTATCTTTCTTTCCATTATTAGAGAATTTTTCTCCCCTTCTGTCTCTGTGTAGACAAATGACAGGACTGGCTGTGTTATTTGAACATTTTCTTCTAAACTAATAACCATTATTATAATTCAGTGGCAAAATAGATTTCAATGTTTCAGTGTTTGAGATAACAGGATTAGTTTTCATGAATGAAACCCCCTACCTGTAAGTCTCTGTCTGCCAGGCACTGCAGAGGCAGGTACAAACAGAAAAGCAACTGCTTCCAAGTGCATGGAGACCTGTCCATCTTTGGGAGAAATATTGATTAGGTGCATTCTACCTGCAGATGAAACAATGCATCCCCAACTAGCACACAGACGGCTCAGATTGGGAAGCTTTATGATTGAGTACTGTATTTTGAGAAGGAAAGGAAATGTTGCTAATAATAGCAACAGACCATTATGGATAAACCAAGTCTCTTCAATTCATCTACATTCTATAAGACAGGGCCTTTATTTAGACAACTAGGAAATAGTTAGAAGCTTGGTCATCAGAATGCTCAATCATCCCTTTGTATCACAGGTTATGCATTAAATACACACCTTCTGAGACGAGCAAAAACCAGGTCAATTCAGACTGATGATTTGAGACCAGGTTCGCATCTACTATAGGTCAATGGTGGGCAAGTTTTTAAGCTTGTTTGTACCTGAATCCTTTCACAGAAAAGTGAAAGTGCCATCTCATTGTTATTTCATAGGATTTTTGTATATGCTTAGAATAGTGCAAGACATTAATTCTGTAATCGTTAAGTATTAATATTTAACAATATAACTTCTGGTGGTGTTATTATTGTTGACTGTAGTTCTGTCATCAGAAAGAGGATCTAGGTTTCCACCTGGCTTCTTTCTAGACTTTCTGGTATCATAATTCCCCCCATTTCATTTTCTTCTCAACCAAGCAGCCAGGTGACTCTTTTAAAAAAACTCACCCAGAGTCTGCATGTCATGAGTACGTATCATACATGGAGTAAAATAGAAGCTTGTGCTCAAAAATTGCCTCTAAAAACCTTATGTTCTATCTTTTACCCACTGCTCACTATACATGGAAAACCCTATTTTCTTGCTGCTTTTTATATAGAGCATCTTCCTAGCTTCATTGCGGCCTTTGCACTTCAAACTCTCTCAGAAAATTATTCTCTTTATCAGATCCGAAAACTCTTCACTACTTTCATGTCTTTGTTTAAATCCTCATCGGAGAAAAGACTTTTGCTTTCTTAAAAGCACACTTCTTGTTTCCAGTTCTCTGTTCCTTTACCTTGTATTTTTGTGTGTGGGTGAGTCAAACCAGTATTTCTGGAAGGATCCCAGTTTATCCATGCATGGGCTTCTTCCAAACAAAACGCGTCTGAACATATCACCGTGTGACTGGTGCGAGGCGACAGAGCAGTTCTCTCAGGAATGCATTTGCCTGCATATCATTAACCTGCCTTTTAAAAAAAGATCCAATCAAAGGCTTCCCAGGGGATTTTAAAGGCAGAAAGGTCTAGGCAGGTAGTTATGGTAACTATTTTTTCTGGAGTTCTAAACAGGTTATCTTGACAGATTTTCTACAAGGATGCAAGATGATTTGGGATAAAATTTTAAGAAAACAAAGCACTGCCCTATGATTAAGATGCCAGAAAACTTGTTCCGAGTTTTTGTTTCTGTTTTTCCGATCATGACAATGTCCAGTTTTAAGGGCAGTGAATTGTGTCCTATAAGAATTTCGCTAGAAAAACTTACTCCTTCCACCTTACAGCTCTTATATGACCCTTCTCAGTCCTTGTTGTTCCCCCCAAATCAAAGAACATTAGAAAGAAACAAGATTTAAAATTCTTGAAATTGTTCAAATGGCCCCTTTGGTATGATGTAAACTGAATGACAGATTGCCAAAAAAAAAGAAAGAAAGAAAAGAACAAAAGAAACAAACAACTAAAAAACAATGTCAGGGTTTTCTTACCCATAACACTCAAATGGGGTTTCAGAGGTTGTAAATCTCTATGTGAGTGTATGACATCATCTTGATCCCTCAGAGCAGCTTATTGGTTTGAACTGAGGATCATGACATTTGCAGTGACCAAGCATTAGTTGAATAGAAATAATTCCTTCAGAAGTATATATACCTATATACAAACTATATCAAGAAAAAATAGCATTTTAATAATCTTAACTATGTTTTACAATTTTGTAGTAATAATTTTGCCTAACAGCTCTATTCATTTGTTAACACTTTTACTGGCATTTCATTCACATGTCATAAAATTCAATAATTCAATCATATCAAAAGAAGAATTGTACAATTGTCACCACGGTCAATTCTAGAACATTTTCTTCTTCTTGGCACTCATTATTATTCATATATTTATTTTTATCACTGTGGCACAAATATACCCAACAAACCATTCTCCAATTGAACAGCATCTCCACGTAGAATTTAGTGTCATCGATTATACGCTGTGTCGTGCAACTATTTATTGATATCATTTTCTAAATGAACTCAACCGTTGCTAACCTAAGCTCAATGCCCTCTAAGCAGACTCTTCTTCATTCAGTCATAGTAATCATTGGCTAAGTTTGGTTTCTTTTCTTGTTTGTTTAGTAGTTTTCTTGATATAATGCTCGCATATTATACAATTCCCTAGTTAAATCACTCTTTAAAGCATTATGTACACATCATCACAATCAGTTCTTTTTTTTTAACAATTTATTAGGGGCTCATACAACTCTTATCACAGTTCATACATGTACATACATCAATTGTATAAAGCACATCTGTACATTCTTTGCCCTAATCATTTTTTTCTCCTCTTTTCTTTTTTTACATTCTACTAGGGACTCATACAACTCCTATCACAATCCATACATATACATACATCTATTGTATAAAGCACATCCATAATTCCCTGCCCCAATCATTCTCAAAGTCCCAATCATTCTTAAGCCCTTTGCATCAGGTCCTCTTTTTTTTTCTCCCCTCCCTCCCCTCTCCCCCCTCCCTCATGTGCCTTGGTAATTTATACATCGTTATTTTGTCATATCTTGCCCTATCCGGAGTCTCCTTTCCCCCCCTTCTCTGCTGTCCCTCTCCCAGGGAGGAGGTCACATGTGGATCCTTGTAATCAGTTCCCCCTTTCCAACCCACTCACCCTCCACTCTCCCAGCATTGTCCCTCACACCCTTGGTCCTGAAGGTATCATCCACCCTGGATATCACAATCAGTTCTAATGCTCCCTCCGCCTGCCCTCATTCATTGTTTGCTCCTCAAATCCCCTCCCTTTCTCCACTCCCCACCCCTCCCCCTTGCCCCTGATAGACCATTGCCTCAGTGCCTGTGCATCCACTCCTGTGATTCACAAACTGAGAAATCCAGCAGAGACAATATAATAACACAAATAAAACATTAAGAGAGTAATAATAGAAAGATAAAAGTAAAGAATTCAAATTGTGTCAAGAGGATGGCCAACTGACCAAATATATTATATCACACTTTGATTCAGTCTAATCAAGTTGATAATAATCTCTGACTAACAAAAGTTTTCAAGACTCACATGTGGCTAGATGGTATCTACCAGAGGCTTAATCTGACTGGATACTCTGTGGATGTATTTTGTGTTTCCACTATCCTCCATAGTCTTCTGCAAATTGGGAATTCATAATTTAAGCCCTGAACTTTTTCCTTCAACATATTTGGATTTTGCTATCACCATCCTTGGATCACAAAGCCTGGCGCTTCTTCAATGTGTAATTAGTTGATGCCTCACTTAGATGATTGCACTTAAATAGTTGCCATGATACTTGCCTTCTGTTTATTTTGCAGCACATATCAACCCTCTGTATCATGCTTTAATTTTTTTAATGTTGTATCTCTAACATTAAAGCTCCACTGAAACCTGTTCCCTTGAATTACTCTGCTGGGAAAAAGATGAAGCTTTCTACTCTCATAAAACATGACAGGTTAGGAAGCCCGCAAAGGCACTTCAATCCTGTCCTATAGGGTTGCTACTAATCAGCTTTGAATTGAGGGCAATGAGTTTGATTTTTTGAATTTGGGTAGCATTAGAAATACCTATTAAAAATCTCCTGTCATCAAAGAATAAAAAAAGCCACCACTTATGTCAAACGGATAATGTATCCATATATCAGAAGATCCAGTCAATACAACTATTCAAAGTATTACATTGAAAATAAAGCTCACAAACACCAAACCCACTGTAATAAAGTTGATTCCCCACATAGAAACCCTATTTTGCAGTGCACAATGGTCTCTGTGGTTTGTTTAGACTGTTACTATTTATGAGAGTAGAAATCCTCATCTTTTCTCTCAAGAAGCAGCTGGTAGTTTCAAAATTTTGATCTCATGGTTATCAGTCCAACACTTAACCACTACACGACCAGGGATCCAATAAAGCAAGTTATGAAGCAATTGAGGATTTTGACAAATGTCTTCAGTCAAAAATTGATCGAACAGATGGTCAAGATAAACTGATAATTATCAATGATTAAATGCAAAACTTGGAAGCAAAAAAACAGGAAGAGTTTTTGGAAATTTGACCTTGGTAGTAAAAAGGAATTTGGAGATCACTTGATAGAATTTAGCAAGGACCAATACTTCTTCGTCTCAAATACCTTTTCAACAAAAAACCTGGATCTATACATGCAGACTTCTCCAGATGGAATCACAGACTACATCATGTTGACTACATCTGTGGGAAAGGATGATGGTGAACCTCAATGTCAGCAACGACCATGAGGCCAGATGCAAACTATAAAACAGAGTGTCCATTGCTCATGTGTAAGCCCAAGTTTAAGTTGAATGAAATGAAAAGTCCACAAGTTCCAAAATACAACCTTGAATACATACCACCTAAAATTCAAAACATCTCAGCAGTAGATTTTACTAATGGAACACTAACGATAGAAAACCTGTCGAGTGTGAGATGACCTCAAGAACATCATACATGAAGAAAGATAAGGGTCATATTAACGAGGAAAAAATAGATCAAAATGGATGTCAGAAGAGACCCTGAAACTGGCTCTTAACCGTTGAGTAGCTCCGGCAAATGGAAGAAATGATGACTTCAAACTATTGAGCAGAAAATTCTAAAAGGGTAGCTTGAGGAAACAAAGTGTGAAAATGAAATGTGAAAAGATCTAGAGTTGGAAAGCAATCCAGGAAGAACACACAGCATATCTTAAAGTGAAATAACTCAAGAAAGTATCCAAGTCTTGGTGTCAAATATCCAAAGATTTTATGAGTCAAATATTGAAAGATGCAGGGTGCAGTAGAAAAGATAGAAAAAAGACAAAACACCAATCTATCAAATAGAACTAGTCAACATTCAAACTATTTTAAGACATGGTACATAATCAAGAAGAAATGGTATTGAAAGAAGACCAAGTTGCACTGAAGGCTTTAGCAAAAAAAAAAAAAATGCTCCTGGAATTGACAGCATATCAAATGAAATCTTTCAACAAACTCAGGAAGCACTATGTGAATTCACTTTCCTCTGCCAGTAAATTTGGAGACAGCGACTTAGCCAACTGACTGGAAGAGATCCATGTTTGTACACCTTCCAAAGAGAAGTGACCCAATGAATGCACAAATGATAGAACAATATAATTGATTTCTCGTGTACATAAAATTTTTCCCTAAATCTTTCACCAACACTGCCAGAATATCTGGTGAGTTTCAGAAGAGGACATGGAGCAAGAAATATCAGTGCTGTCCTCGTATCTTGACTGAAAGCACAGACTGCCAGAAAGATGTTTACATGTGTTTTATTGACTATGAAAGACATTTTACTGTGTGGCTCATCATAAACTTTAGATAGTCATGAGAAAAAATGGAATTCTAGAATTTCTAAGTATGCTCATGGGAAACCTGTATATGAATCAAGACTTCATTGTGCATACAGATCAGGGGAATACTGCATGGTTTAAAATAAAAATAAGTGTGTGTCAGAGTTGTGTACTTCCACAATAATCCACCAAGCTGCACTATATGAAGAAGAATTTGGCATAATTGAAGAAAGGCTAATTTATAACTTTTGCTGTGCAGAGGATGCAACTGCTTGTTGAGGAGTAGGATGCCTGGTAGCATGAGTGGATGAAAACCAAAGATTGCAGCCTCGAATAAGGATTACAACTGAACGTAAAGAAAATCCAAGTCCTCTGAACTGGATCGATATGTAGCATCATGATAAATGGAGTAAACAGTCAGGTCAATAACAGCAGTTAACAAATCAAAAGTCATATTTCATTGGGTAAATGGGCTTCAGAAAACCTCTTTAAAGTCTTCAAAAGTAAGGAATTTATTTGAGGACTAAGGTGCATGTAATCTAAGCTAAAATACCTTCAATTGCCTCATGTTCCTGTCAAAAAAATTGAGGCATTTAATTATGGTGTTGGCGAAGAAAACTGAAAGTACTATCAACTGCCAAAAGACTCTGTCTTGAAAGAAATGCAGCTAAAATGTTCTTTAAGTGAGGAGAGCAAGACCTTCTCTTATGTGCTTTGGGCATATTTCCAGGCAGGAGAATGCAGTCCTGGAAGAGGACATCACGTTTGGTCCAGTAGAGGACCAGCAAGTAAATTAAGACTCTCCCCGAGATAGATTAACGAGTCACTGAATCATGGATTCCAACATAATAACTGTTTGAATGGTGCAGGACCATTCAGGGTGAAGCTCTTTGGTACATCGAGTTGCTATGAGTCAGAACCCACTGAACGGCACTTAACAAGGTCACCATCAAGGCAACGTTCACTATGGCTTACATTTCTTTGTGCGTCCTACACATCGATCCCCACACCTGTCTGGCACAGAGTAGATATTTACAAGACATATTTACTTGATAACTACTTGGAAGTATGAATTGAAAAAAATAGAACACCGTCTGTTCAAAGGAGAGCTCATGTTTAAACAGATTTTGGAAGAGGCTCACTGACTCACTGCCTTCAAGTCGATGACTCAGAGGACTCTAAGATCGGATAAATGACTCCTGTGAGATTCTGAAACGGGAGATGTTAGCAAGAAAAGAGCCACTTTTTTCTTGAGTTACTAACAGGTGGTTTCAAACTGCTGAATTTGGGGATGAGAGCCCAATGAGCTGCTAGCAGAAGCCTTATTACTAGCAGTAGTTTTATGAATAGTTAGATCCATTTGTTGGGGCAAATTATATGTGTAATTACATATATTTAATACCTACATATACATATATGTGTAGTATGAAATATCTACAAACAGATTTGAAGTAGTAGCTTAGGTTCTAAGATGATATTAAAGTGTGTGTTGGTTTTCAACCTGACTATTTTTATTATAAGAAAGCAAGGTATATTGCTATGGCAGAATTCCAGTATAGAGGCCAAGTGCAATAAAATGTATAGGAGTGATAATCTGAAAAGTGAGGAAAATCTATGTAGCCCTGGTTTTCCATATCTTCAATTCTTGTTCTGAAGCTACTTGTCTTTGTGTCCATGGAAATACTGTTTCCACCTTCTCTGGTAAATCTCGTAAACTCTTAAATATCATCATTGGACTTTTTCATCTCGTTCATACTATCTTAATGAATCATATGGATCTACATCAAGAGCTTTGTTGCTTTTAATAAATCATTTTTTTTCCGAGAGCTATATTTGAAATTTCATCTATAATGTAGACCAGTTGATATCTAATCCAAGCTTTGTGTATCAATGGTAGTTCGTGACATATGCTCTGGCAATGTGAAATATCCAAGCATATCTAAAGATACTTGACCAAATCAGCTATTCACTTTTAACAACTGTATTGTGATGGAAGTTTGTAAAGAATTAGAATTTTTGTGTGTGTCAGCGTGTATGTAGAAATGCATACACAGAAGAGAATGTACCAAGTAATTGGCTCACATCGTCCAAGTGAGGGTTGGCAAGTCCAAAATTTGTAGGTCGGACAGCAGGCTGAGGATTATTGTAGTTTTGTGTTCTAAAATTTGTAGGTAAGATAACCGAAAGAATAATTTAATGGAGATCTAAGTAAGTCTACTTTTAAATCTAGTGACAAAATTCATTCTAGAAAATCTCACATACTTCATCTGATTGGATGAAGCTCACTTATCTTAAAGAAGGTCAATTGAATTAATCACATATAATTAATTTACAACAGTGTATAGAATAGCTGAACTAAGCAATTATTGACCATTGCATGTATATGCAGTCTAAAAGAAAGTATTTTATTTGGGTAAAATGTAATTAATTCATATGAATGTTTCTTTCATCACCTGCAGTAAAATTGTTTGATGCTCATTCCAATTCACCCATATTGAAACCTATCTTATACATTCTTGGACATTATATTCAGAAACTTGGAACATGGTAGATGTGATAAATATCTCTTGTATCTGCCAGCTAAATGAAAATGGTGATTAGAACTATAATTATTTTAGAACTTTCAATAAGCCCAGCAGGCAATTTAATAAGATGCTGTGTTTGCTCCCTGGTCAACTATGTTGAAAATCAGGACGCTGCTCCCAGTGGAGAGAAACAGAATGAACGTAGTTGTTTTAAAGACTTCACATGGAATTGTTTTCCTCTCACTGTTTATCTTGCAGAATTTAGAAAGAGTAATTAAAATTTTAAAAGTAAAAGATTGTCAATTTAGTGGAAAGACAACACTTTTAAGATCAAGATGTAGAGGACTAATAAAAATATTTCCGATTTATCAGCTTCTAGTTATGAGTTCAAACGTAGGCCAATTTGAGATTCTCAGATGTAACCAGCTGCTGTTTGTTTGATCGTTTGTGGAAAATGAAGTGCTCAGTCTAGTGCTCCTTTGACAAGCATGTGAAAACCATTGTAAATATTTGTATCCCAAATAGTGGACTCATGAGACTGTAGAACTTTCATACTGAGTAATGATTTCAGAGAACACCTGAGCCTACCAATGGTGTTGCTGGTGTCAACTTCACTCTCCTGCTGGAGAAACCACAGTCAGCCAGAGGTGAGCTGACGATCTGACCATCTGCTGCCATAAGACATTTATTGGCTCCCATCTTCGTTAGCACATGCATTTCCATATGTGCACTTGGAATCAGGCGGCTGACTGATATGCTCAGATTGCAACGACGATCTTCTCAGTACATTTTTGATCAGAAAACAAATGGCTTTCCTTTCGTGATTGCTACTGACTGTACAGAGTGCTCTGTTAAACAGAATCTACAGTCTGCAGTTAAATTCTTTGAGGAAAAGAGCTAGCATACATTTCTGATAACTTCCACGGAAAAGAATGATTGTACCTTTCCTTTTCAAGGGCAAGTAAAACATTCTAGTTACAAAATCATGGAAACCTTATTAAACAAAACTGTAAAATATACTATTGTTTCCTGACATATCCATCCTCTAGGTATGTACGTTTCTGAAAATGGTACTTCAATCTCTCTAACCCTTCCCCCCAAATACTTCCATTTAAATCTGTCATAAGAGAAGTTCACTCATTCTTGAGCTACTCAAATTCCTTTTAAGTATTCTTTGAGTTTGGAATTAAAAAAACCCGAAGAGGCTAGATCGGGGCTATAGGATGGATATGTAAGATTTCCCAAGGAAACCTAGCAGGCTAGCTCATGCTGCCCTCAATGAATGAACGGGCGTGTTGTTACAGGAATATTTCCCAGCCTAACTTCCCTGGATTTTTTCTCACCCATGCAGTTTTCAATTTTCTTAAAATGGCTTCATAATAATAATAATAAGCCCCCATGATCATCCTGGGTCTTTTGGAAACAAGTACGGAGATAACCCTTTCAGAGCCTAAGGAACAATCCCCATAAATTTGCCTTGCAGTTTACTGGCCCAGCCAATCCTCAGAGGAGACCTTATTTTTGTTGTCCGTTTTTTCTGAAGACACGAGTAAGAGTATGAGACAAGAGTGTAACTGGCTGAGAAATCTTCTCTGTTACCAAATACTGATTGTAGAATGTTTAAACAGATTTTATTTGGAATAAACATATACATGCGTGATTTGGAATCTTTGAGCCATGCTTTTTGGCTCGCCGTTGTCTGTTTCCCCTCTTTGATGAAGCGTCCCATCCCATCTTTGGTGATTTAGTGAACGGGGCTGTTAAAATAGCTCACTCAACTGTAAATACTGAACTTTGTTTAATATGAAAAAAATTTTAAAGATGCATTTTGGCAGGCTGAAAATGTTATTGGCATCGGGTAATCTAAAACCGTGACTCATTTTCACCTGATCTTTTTACTGCTTCAGCATTTCCACTTCGAATTGTAAATCAAATTATGTTTTACAGCTCTCCGTGCGCAACATACCCTATGTACTCTGCATTCTTGGACGTGGTACGTGAAAAGATCTACCGATTCTTTCTTTGCATTATGTCAATCTCATTTCAGTTTTTGGTGTTTCAGATGTATCTTGTCGTCTTATATTCTCTGATGCATTTATTATCTTCAGTTCCTGTTGAAGCTAACATTTATGTGATTATGCTGTTGTGAAACATACTAATGTCAGAGAGAGTTCCCACAGCTTCCTCTTGATAACAGGTCCTTTGTGGCTGCACTTCTTCCAAAATATGTTTGTTCATCTTCCCTGACATTCTATTGCACATGGAAGATTCTCTGTGAACACAGTAACTCAAGGGCATCCTTTTGTCTCAGTCATCTGACCAACTGTCCACTTTCACATGTTTATGAGACAAAGGAAAACACTATGGATTGGCTCAGGCACTTTTTACCCTCAAAACTACATATTTTCTAGTTACCCCGTTAAAGAGCTCTTTAGCAGAAGATATGTGAATTGTTTGATTCACCGACTTCATGGGAGCCCTGGTGGTGTAGTGTTTACAAATTGGCCTGCTAACCAAAAGGTAATCAGTTCAGAACCAATCGTCTCTGAAATCCACAATTCTATTCTGCCCTATCAGATCACTCTGACCTAAAAACAACTTGATGTCACTAAGTTTTTGGCTTGGTTTCCATCGATAATGCTTGTGGATCCAATTAAAATGAAATCATTGTGAACTTGAATATTTTCTTCATTTTCAATGAGGTTTCTTATTGGTCTAATATTGGAGATTTTTGTTTTCTTTATGTTGCGGTATAATCGGTCCTGGAAGTTGTAGTCATTGATCTAATCAGTAAAGTATCATCAGCATATCACAGGTTGTTAATGTGTCTTCCTCAAATCCTGGCACCATTTTTTTTCTATATACCGGTAGTCCAGTTTATTTGCTGTGCATACAGATTAAATAGCTATTGTGAAAAAACATAACCCTAATAGACCTCCCCCATCTATTGAAACCATACAATAACTTCTCATTTTGTTCTAACAGCTTGTCTCTTGTTCCATGCTTAGTTTTTGCATGAGGATGATTAAGTGTTCTGGAATGCCTCTTCTTTGGAGTGATATTCAGTTTTTCTTATGAAGTACTTAAGGATCTGTGGGTATCAAATGAAAGTGGAGGGGATATACAGAGTTACATGGTTATGATCAATAAACTTCAGGTAAACATGTTTCTTGTATTAGCTGCTATGCACCAAGATCCACCTGATATGGGCATCGTGTTCCTCATTCTGAGTTTTTGTCTGAATCTGACTTGAGTTTTGACAGTGCCCTGTCAATATCCTGCTGCGAGCTCTGCTTGTGTATGATTTTTCATTGTGGTAAATAATACCACATTCCACGGCACCATCTTTCTTTGGAATGGGTATAAATATAGAATTGTCAGCTGATCAAGTAGCTGCTTACAAATTTCTTGGCATAGATGACTGACTGCCTCTAACACTGTATCCATTTGTTGAAAATTTCTGATTGGTATCCTATCAATTCTGGAGTCTTGCATTTTGTCAATGCCTTTAGTGCAGCTTGGACTTCTTCCTTCAACACTATCAGTTATTGATTGTATGCTTTGTCTTGAAATTATTGAATGTTGACCATTTTTCCCATGGCACAGGCTCAATGTATTCCTTTAATCTTATTTTGATGCCCACAGACCATTTTAAATAATTCAACTAGAGACTTGAAATTTTCTTCAACTCTTTCAACTTGAGAAATGTTTTTTTTATCTTTTCAAATTTCCTAACTACCAGTTTTTGCCCATTCTGTCATAATAATTTGCTTTGTCATACTTTGAAATATTCTGTTCAACAATTTTACTTCATGTTTTCTTTCTTTCTTTTTAGTGGTTTTATATCCAATATCAAGTTTCTGAATCTCATCTCCTAAATATTTGTTATTTCCCTTTTGTCTGTTTTTTCTTCTTTTTTAATCAACTTTGGTTTCCTATGTATTTGTCCTTTTGTCATCCCATAAAGTATCCGGTCTTCAGTCATTAGTGTTGCAGTTATCAATTCATTTCTAGAAAGATCTTCTAGATCCAGTTGTGATAAACTTAATATGTGAGCTGTAGTAGACTTATTGTAATTTTCAACTTCCATTTGAACCTGTACGTGACCAAGTAAGTGTGTGTTACACCATCAGTTAAAATGGCCTTGTTTTGTGTGGTGACACTTAGCTTCACGTCACCTTTTCTCACAGATTTAATCCATTTCATTCCTGTGCATTTCATCCAGTGAGGCCCATATGTATGCTCCCTGCTAATGAGGAAGGAAATATCAATTCTCTTCAATTTACCATTACTAGCATAATTTAGTGGCTGATTCAAAATGGCCGGATGCAGTATTTTTTTATGTTATTAATGCCTTGGATATCTATCTGTGTTATTCCATTTCACTTTTCACAACTTGGACTTTCCACATTTATACTTCATACATTGTGAGTAGGGTTTGCCCATCAGCAAATAAAGGTCTTGAAAGCTTTGTTTCATCCACACATTAAGGTCAAGTCTACGTTGAGGGCGCAGCTCTTCCCTGTTCCCGTGTGAAGTCCTTTCCAGTCTGGGGGCTCACCTCTGGCACTGTGTCCAGACACATGTCACTGCTATCCATAAAGTTTATAGGAGCCCCCCACCCCTCAAAACCGACCGCCACCGCCTTCCTCCCAGTCTTAGTCTGAAATGTCCACTGAAACTGTCCATGACTCCAAACATCATAGCACCCTATAAGACACAATATATAACACTTTCAAAATGAAGGGGGATGCCCCTCATAGGTGGTCAAGTTAGTAAGTCCGTCCTTAGGTCTCATGCATCCTTTTTTCCCATTTTATCTGGCCTGCTGCACTGGGTCAGTATGTCTCGGGATGTTTCAGGATCATTTCCGAGTACAATCCTGCGTCAGGATTTTCAGTGGAACCTGACTTTACCGTGGAGGTGTTTACCAACCCAGTTCTTACAGCATCCTGTGTCCATCTCTTGATTCACAGCCTCTTTGTTCATTCCCTAAGCAGACCAGCAAGACGCCCCTGTTCTGTCTCTTCACTACTTTAGAACCAATGAACATGTACTTGGGTGGAAATAACTCCAGGGATTTTTAGATAACTCCCGTAGAAACTCTTCCACTGACATTTAGACATAAGATGTGATGCTGTGCTTTGGAAAAGTGATGAATGAAGAAATAGTGCCAATAGACATTGGTAATATGAATATGAAAGTGTTTGAGAGTGTGTGAGGGAAATTGTTCATTTATAAGCAATTGAAAGTATTTTGTCTTCAATGTTATAATCTTGGGAATGCAAAGCAAAACCATATAGACGATTCAAAGAAAATATATGAAATTCCGAGTCAAGATCCATTTCTTAGGTTGTATGACACTTCTCAGGAGCAGTTTGTTTCCTTTTTTGTAACACATAACCAATTTTGTTAGATTTACTACTTATACAAGTGCAAGCTATAAGAAGCTTCCTATGCTATGATAGATGCTGGAAAGTTGAAATTTAATATCAAGTCTGGTACCATGTGGTTTAGCCTTCATTGCTAAGACGCCTTTTTATTAGAGCACAGCATGGTGTGGCATCATTGGGAGTTCCGGTTTAAAGGTCAGCAGAAACTGGATTCTTGTCTGAAACTTCCCACTCTTGATTACTCAGCCTTTTCTATGACTCATATCATTTATATGTTTCAAACATTAAGCAAACAAATAAACAAAAACAATGTGAAAAGCACTTATTCAAACAATTGTTCCAGCTATTAACGGTGAGACATTTATGCCTGACGCAGCTGTTTTTTCTTAAATCCATGATAGGATGTTCACTAAGTTATTACCTACCATTTCGAGTCTGTTTCCTCCACCATAAAGTCAGATTAGAACTATTGACACTCTCAACAAAGGTTTAGCATGCAGCAACAGAGCTGCGGACTCATGTTGGGCCATGCAAACCATGTTGGAGGCCAAGGCAAAGTATGCATCTGTATTTTTATGTGTGTGTATGTGAATGTGTCACTTTATTTATTTTAAAACATGATAGTAAAACTATTTATTTTGAAGGGTGAGAATCGGAGGGCCCTTAAATCCATGTTCAAGGCCCACGGCCCACTGGCTTACCTTAGTCGTGGGCCGGGTCTCATGCACTCTTACAGCGCCTTGAGAGGGATGATGGGAAAGTGGTTTTTGAGTGCAACACATTCAAGGAATATTTGTCACTGAACCCACAACTACATAATCCAATTGTATAAAATAAAAAAAAATAAAGCCGAAAGTAAAATCTTCCAAGTTTTATACAATAGAACCTTCAGAGGTCTATTCTCAAAGCTAATGACAGAGTTAGCTGTGCATTTGTAACTCAAAGGACATGCTGATCCATCAACAGATTAGTTAGCAGACAGAATTATCTTTCAATTCTCACTCAGCTCTTTGTCGTCTAGTCTATGCTGAATCATATGGAGACCCTATAGGGCCCAACAGAACTCCCCCTGTGAGTTCCTGAGTCTGTAAATCTTTATTGGAGAACATGCTTTGCTGGAGAAGAGGAGCTGCTGGTGGCTTTGAACTGCTGATCTTGTGGTTAGCTGTCCGACGCATTACCAAGATGACACGAGTTCCTGTAATTCTCAACAGAAGCATCAATATTACAAAAAACCCCGGGAGGAAGTTATGCGGCCAAAACAGCTAAATAGAGAAAAAGTATTATTGAGCCCACTCATATCAACACTTAAATTTGGGGGAAATACACCCCAAATTAAATAGTTATTTTATGGATATTGAGATGTTAAGGATTCAACCTTATTTTAAATGTTTTATATATATAAAATTGACCATGATTTATTTTTAAGCAAGATAAATATTCACCATTTTCCTTAATTTTGTTTGGTCCTTCCTTTTAAAAAGATGTTGAGAAAGCATAGCTCTTACAAGCCCTACAAAAGTGGCAGAAACTGTGTGTCTCCCACATTAAATTCTTGTAAGGAATTTATGCATATAATGTATAAAATTAGGCCAGTGTTTCACATAGCTTTGCCCACCAAAACAAATAACACATTTGGAAATTCAGCTTTACTTACATAAAACTCTACAGGAAATATGCAAACAAAATTAGAAAATATTGATGTAGATTTTATAAACTACAAGTTGCATGCCCCCAGAAAGAGAAAGGATTTCCTTGCCTGACTTTTCAAGTTGAAATCGCATATTATTTATCATTTTATTTATACTATAGTTAATTCCTAAATATTTGGGGAATTAATTAATGTTGGCTAAGTGGTAAACTAGAAATAGAATGGCAGCCTCCTCAGACAGTGGCATCTCTGTCACATGCATCTATTATGTACCTCAGTTTCCATGAGAGTGTGTAGCTATTTAAAAATTGATATGATATTTTAAACCTGATGTGCATTAAAGTTGTATTAGCATTATAAAAATTGTAGGATATTTTTTCTGTTATTTGATACATTTTACATATGTGGAATTAAAAACCCTCATTTATCTAAAAGTATAACTGAATCCATAACATGTAGCATTAGCTTTTCTTGTGAATGTTTTTATATTTGTACCTGGTAATATATTGTTTCTCTCAAGTTAAGTAAACTTAGCTCCTCCAATTACATATACATTTATAGTATTCACCAGGAATTGAACATGACACTAAATCAAAAAGTATTTAAGCAGTTTTGGGGGGTAGGAGCTATTTTAGTGTTGCATTCCATATGAAACATATATATTTTAAAATCAATAAATCAGAATACTAAAAATCATGTTATTGTTTTAAAAGCCTTTTAAAAATGATTCAGCCAAGAAAACTTTTATTTTTTTAATTTATTTTTTTAGATAATTTTATTGGGGGCTCTTACAGCTCTTTTTTTCTTGTTTTATTTATTTATTTATTTGCATTTTATTAGGGGCTCATACAACTCTTATCATAATCCATACATATACATACATCAATTGCATAAAGCTTATCTATACATTCTTTGCCCTAAAATCATTTTCAAAGCATTTGCTCTCCATGTAAGCCCTTTGCATCAGGTCCTCTTTTTTTTCCCCCTCCCTCCCCGCTCCCCCCTCTCTCATGAGCCCTTGATAATTTATAGATTGTTATTTTGTCATATCTTGCCCTATCTGGAGTCTCCATTCCCACCCTCCAAGAAAACTTTTAAAGAGTATTATTTCTGTCAACTTATAAGAAAACTTTTAAAAGAAAGACTCAAAGAAAAGAATAAAAGTCCCACATTCTTGCATCCAAGAAAACTGAGTGGGAACCCTAATATGAACTAAAGTTGTCAGCAAAAAGGAATGCAGAAATACTCCAGGAAATATAGTTTTTCTTTTTTTTTCTTTTTTTCCTCCCTTCCTCCCGCTCCCTGGAAATACAGTCTTTCTTCATCATCCTGATAAATGGATCATTATGTAGAGCACAGTGATTGGAAACTACCAGCTCAGGGAAGGCAACTTGAGGAGTTTGAGATTATGGGGGATATTTAGGAAACATTTGCATGGACTTTTCACCACTCATCTCCTTAGAAGGGACTGACGTGAACACTGTACTTGAACCTTGAACTGTTGTTTTGTGGTTGTCAGTGTTGTCATGACTGCTGTGGCCACAAGGGGGCCCAATTCCTCGCACATTTTGCACAATCAGAACCATCCAGAAGAATGCGATCGCTTAATTTACTTATTTTCATGGAAACCTATTTTGACAGTAGTTATTGCTAATTCAATGCATGTGCTCTTTTCCAAAATAGTAGAAGGATGCATTTGCATTACAAAGATATAAAATACCGGGGCTAGAAATTATTTCTGTACAAGTCCTCACACCACCCATCTTATTAACGGTGAAAGAGTAATTGATCTTAGTTACTCACGGGTCCTTGTCATTTAAATGCATTTACTTGATCAGTTCCCAAAGACAGTAGATGGAGGCGATTCAGATTTCTTGAAGTAATGTTTTGGTTTGGTTTTCTGATGTTATAGTTAATGATGGATCTAATATTAAAACTCTCAAGTCTACCCTCAGTCACACTGATCCTACAGAACAGATGAGAACTGCCCCTGTGGATTTCCTAGACTGTAGCTCTGTATGGGAGCAAAAAACATTATCTTTCTCCCAAGGAAAGGCTACTGTTTTTGAATTGCCTACCTTGCAAACGCAACGCTAATCCCTACTATTTTCAGGGCTCCTTAATATCTACACCCTTTATGCCATGCATTTGAGATATCTAGGATTCTTTTAAATCAAGAGTATACATATATATGTATAATATATACATAATATTAAATTTAAAATTATATCTATTATACATATATATGTATTTATTATACATATATATGTATAATAGATATAATTTTAAACTAATGTCAAAGGAAAACTAATCTTGGTATATATATACATTTTAAAATAGTATTTTTAAGTTTAAACTAACTTAATTGAATGAAAATGAACAATCATTGCTGGTTTAAGACCAAAAATATGAGCAAGGGAGATAATACACACTGTTAATATTTTTGCATATAATTTAAATAAAATACATTGACCGGATTGCCATTTCCTGATCATATTGTCATGAACTTTTTTATTTTAATATTAAGAGCTCCTCATGTCCTAAGTGAGATATGTCTTCTTTTTTTTTCTTTTAGAGTTATTTTATTGGGGGCTCTTACAGCTCTTATCGCAATCCATACATATATCCGTTTTGTTTCTATGATGCCATCATCTCTTTCAAAACATTTTCTTTCTACTTGAGCCCTAGGTATCAGCTCTTCATTTTTTTCTTAAATGAGGTATATCTGATCCAGGAGGATTTTATCATTTCAGCCTCTCTGTGAGTCAAGAATTCGGAAAGTACTCAGCTTGCACGGCTCATTCAGAGTCCCTTATGAGGGTTCTGTAATTCGTAGGTGCCGTCAAGATGCTCCTGCCCTGGTCAGGCATTCTGAGTCTGGCTCTGATTCAAAGGCTAGCACTAATTGTTGCCTACGATTTAATTAAATACAGAACAACCAGCACAGGAGTCAAGGGATACACAGAAGGTCAAGGTAAAAGTACATACCTGTAAGGTCATAGTAGTTCAGCTTGTTGAATTGGTTAAATGCATACAATTAGATAGCAAAGCTAGTGTAAATGGTGGCATAATTACTCAGGAGTCGATTTAATACCAGGTAAAGGTTATTCCTTGAACATAGCTGAGGATTTTAATTTTAATTTCTGAATTACATGTTGGTCTGATAGCAGGACTGAGTGAAGTCTACTTCTCTATGACTTAGCATTCAAATTAATTTACCATTAATGTATTATATATATTTTTCATTTCAGTAATTTTAGAACTAATAAAAGGAAATTTCTCTGGCTTTGGCTATTCTTTCAGGAACGACAAAACGCACTGCTGAGTTGAAATCACTGATTTCTCACCAAGAAAATCAGAGCCCTCAAAAAATACCTCAGTTTTCATTCCCTTTGGAAAGAGGTCATGTCCAAAATCATGGCTAGTGTCATCACTGTGATTTGTGTAAGCCTATTGGTGCTGTGACATGGCTGTTTCTCTAAAAAAAACTAATAAAATTAGTTATTAGTTGCATTGAAATGCTTCTAACTTAATATTGCATCTCTTTTGCTCTCACTATTTTGGAGAATCTCAGATGATTCATTAGATTTCAGTTACATTTTTTACCAATTGTTCTGCAATTAGGTCCTATGAATCCATGAACTTTGAATGAGACAGACATGAGTGTAAAGACTAGATCTTGTGTCACTTTATTTAATTACATACCCACATCTTTGTAGAAAGAAAGAGCAGGAGAAACGCAGACCAAGTCTGCCATAGGCCAGTCACATTCTTGTTGCTGTTGGGCGCCACCAAATTGGTCCCTATTTTACCAGCAAACTGAAGCATCGCCTGGCTCTGTACTGTCCGCACGACCGTTCTTATGCTTGAGCTCCTCACTGTAGCCAACACTGTATCAATTGCACTTTGCAGACCTGCCTACTGGAAGAGCCCTGGTGGGGGAGGGGTTATGAGTTGGACTGCTTTCTGCTCCTGTAAAGAATTACGTTTCAGAAACCTACAGGGGCTCTTCTATGCTTCTCTGTAGGGTTACTATAGGGTCACTGGGAGGCAGACTTGACTCATGGCAGTGGTCCTTTGCAAATAGAGGGGCTCCTCCTCCAGCATTCTACTGCTAGTCAGAAGGGACTCCATGGCTCGTTTCCAAAGTGGACTGCTACTTCTTCCTTCCTACTCTATCTTAATCTGGGACCGTACTGTACCTGCCCACCAGGGGATGCCCTGTTGGTGTTCGAAATACCTGGAGTACAGCTTCTAGCATTACAGCATCATGCGAGCCACTGCTAGAGGACAAACTGATAAGCACGTGTTGGAAGCACTTACTTAGACAGTAGGAATATACTGGTGATGGATACGTGTTGTCTAGCCCGTAGGCGCTGACACTATGGAGTAGACAAGTAATCAGTTATGTTAAGAGCAAGGTCAGGGGCCAGCCTCCTCCTGCACAGAGATGGAGCGTATCGTTCAGAATAAAGTGATAAGGAACCTATCGGCTTGAACTTAGATGATTAATATGAATAAATATATTTTCCTAGTTTGAAAGTTTGCCCAAATTCAAGAGAATCAGAGTACCAGAGGCACAAGGATGATCGAGTTGAAACAGTCAAAGGTGAGATTATAAATAACGGGGACCTTCAATCATGCATGACAGCTGATGTACAGATGAAGAAAGGAACGGCACTCTGAGCTTATTCTATTCAAGTGATATTCAGAACAGATATATCATCTTATTATAAAGAGTTCACCGCTTATTATCTGTAAGGAACTGTAGTTAATAAATGCTAAGCTTCTCTGAACGTAGTGTTCCATTTTATACTATGAGAATAACAACCAACAAACAAAAATTGGTTTGATTCCCACTCTTAGCAACCCTGTCGGGCAGAGGAGAGACAAGCAAACTGCTTCTCTGACTCTCAAGATTTTAAATCTTTATAAGCGTAAATAGCCCCATCTTACTCTCTTGGCTTCTAATCATTGGTCTTGGGGTTAGTAGTTCAGTGCATAAACCACGACACCACTACAGTTCCTCACTATAGGGGTAAAGAAAGCCTCACTGCCATCGAGTCAATACTGATGTATAGCAGCCCTCTGTGGGTTTCAGAGACTGTCAGTGTTTACTGGGTGGAGAAAACCCAGTCTTTCTCCTGCAGAGCTGTTGGTGGTTTCAAACCATCAACCATGAGGATACCAATCCCATGCGTAAACCACTATACCACATGATGTAAATAAAATTCACATGCAAATACTCTCTCACTACATGTGCCTAAAGCATGTGAGATCCCCCTGCCATTAATCCCATTCCAACTCACCATGATCCGGTGTAGGCGTTCTAAGACTGGACATCTGTGTGGGAGCAGGGCATGAATTTAGAGGATTTATCTCATATTTCATTCATCAAATTGGGTTCTGTGTTGCTAATGTATATATAATCAAGATGAGAATGACGTGAAATAAATCTTGAACAGTGCGATAGGGTTGGAGGAAGTCAGATATCAAAAGTCACAGGAAGAATTGTGAATGCTATCTTAAGGGATTTTTAAAAAGAAATGGATATTAATGATCTCAGTCAATCAGAAATATTTTTGAGATGTCACTATGGTTCTGATCTGAATCATTGATGGGTTGGCAGTAGCAGAACTCTCAAGTACAGTCGAGTAAGTAGCCCAGGGTGAGTTCTGGCTAATGCATGTCTTGCCGAACCACGCACTGTATGTCAATAGACTCTTGCATTTTATTATAATGCTAAAGAGCTCAGAGTCTTTTTTCCAGACTAAGAAGCGTGAGAAGGAAAGATGCGGTTATGGATTTTCAAAAATCAACCAGTGGAAGCCTGTGCACCACAAGGGTTCAATCTAAACCCCAGCATGGAGCTAGTGTAAGACTAATCACAATTTAATTTCAGACGAAAGGATGACTAAAATAAAAATGAAGAGATATGAGACTATCAAACTCATTTCAAAGTATTTGCATTAATGATGGAACAGAGATATTGAATCAATTTAAAATATATTTAGAACATATAAAGATATTGATGTTTATTAGATTGAAATTTAGTTGAGACCGTATTAGAAATGAGGAGTAGTTTCTAAGTTTTAAGATTGAATCTAGCAATTTTATCAATGAAGATATATGTGCTGAATGCGGAAAAACGGGGTCTCAAGGACACTGGAGGAGGATGGTGGCACACCTTGGGGGAGATGCAAATTGGCGGAGTTTATAGGTCATCCACCTAAGGATGTCTATTAGGCAGATGGCACGTAGGAATGAAGTCCTTCTCTGGGTACGGCCATTTGGGAATCATCAGCTTCGCTAGTAAATTCAGTGTTGGAAATGGCTGAAAATCTGTAGTAGGTGATGATGATTAGTAAACGGAGGAGAGTCTAGACTGGAATCTTAGTGTTGTAAAAATCGAAGAAAATGTCTAGAAGCAGAGTCTCTAAGACAGACTAAGAGGAAACAAACACAGATGCAAGAGACAATCAAGAGGGTGAGATTTTAAAAAAATTTTGGTGTGCAATTTAAAAGAAAATTATAAAAATCCCTGTCAGCATATGGTCTGGCAGTTGCTAACAGGGAAAGCATCTGGATGGCCAAGGGATCCGCGAGACCCAGTGAAACGGTCTCAGTAGAGAGTAGAGTCGCCAAGAACAGGTTAGAGAAGTGAATAACCCATCAGGGCAACTCCTTGGAAGATGTTTGCTAATTCACAGCTCCGTCTTTCCTGGAAAGAAGGGGAAGTTGATCACTAGTAGAAACAATGATTTTATTTTTATTAGACTAGCTTTCTCTTTCAGGAGTCATGGTGGTGTCGTGAGTGAGTTACCACTTTGTGCTGTTACTGGGTTACCAGTTGTGCTGCTAATGGAAAGCCACCCCTTCACCTGCACCAGCCCCTCTGAGGGAGAAAGATGAAGCTTTGTCTCCCATTAGCACGCACAGCCGCAGAAGCCTAAAGAGCTAGTTTGATCCTGTCCTGTAGGTTTGGTGTGTGTTGGAGTTATAGAATAAACACTTTTCTAACTGAGGTTCTCGTAATACATTTGCCATTCTGTAACTTTGTTATTTATTTTATTTCCTTGATGGATTAGGAATTACAAAAGTGAATTTAATCTTAATTTATAGTTAGGTTCCGAGCAATTTTTGAAATAAGTCTGTTACAAAAAGAAAATATACTTTAAAGAACCTGTTTTTTAAAAAAATTGGCCATTTGGTGAACAAAATCGGATTAAAATAATTTATGTCAACTTAAAGATATGTCGATTACACTAAGCATGACTAAGATTACTCTAAAAGTACCAAGGAAGTAGTTTAAAATTTTCCATTATTTAGCCATCATTATGTCACTACTGAATACATTGCTTCATGAAATTCAATAATCTAGCCAATGCTATAACAGAACTGGACAGGCCAAAATCTCAGAATTACAATTTTCCTTGAAACCAATGGAGCCCAAATTACTTGTGGTCTTGTTTATTTTCTTTTTTCTTCCATAGAAATTCCCCTCAGGGTAGGGGTGGGGCATTATTTGAATATATAAAAATTTCATCAGAAACAAATAGTATTTAGGTTTGCAACCAAAGGTAATAATGGGACACTTAGTTTCTACTACAAACCCTTTTCCTTTTATTCCTATTGCCTTTGTCGTACAAATTTATGATCATATTATTATTCACTGGGCTATTTATATTTTTCTTTAAATGTTAAGAATAACTTATCTGCTCACTCAAAACTTCCATGAATCAGATTAAATTCTATATAATTGGTTCATATTTGAGAAAATATTTGTGTGTGTGTGTATATATATATGTTTCGAGATTCTATTCAAATTCCTTTTTTATTGTGACAAATGTGTCTTCTATAAGCAGGGCAAACAAACAAAATAATTGACACGCATGATCACATCAATACTCCTAGATAATGCAACTGAATATTATGTACTCGTTGGCTAGTTCATAGTTGTTTTCTTTCTTTTTTATTGAGTTGTTATAGGTGAAGTTTGCAATACAAAATGTGAGAGCACATGCAAAAACCTTAAGACACCAACAATAATCTTAATGTTACGTTGCTGTTTGTGCTATAAGAACTGAAGCAAAAATGGACTATGTCTCAATCAGTGTCTTCTAAGACTGGATTAAGGATTGCTAGGTGAATAGTGTGTAAGTTCTTTGCTAAATGAAAGGGCGGCAGTTCAAACCCACCAGCTTCTCTACAATAGAAAAGACCCATATGCTGTTTCTGTAAAGATAACATTACAAAATAATCTGAGGCAGCTCTGACCTGTCATAGGCTCACTATGAATTGAAATCAATGCGATGTCACACCACAGTAATGCCAACAAGAAGAATGGAATAAGTGGAATATGACACTTTCTTTATAAAAACGGGACAGACTGATAAACAGCTGCAAAACCGCAAACCTGGAGACATGCATAAATTCCACAACCAGGTTGATAAACGGCCAAGCTGCCAAGACATCATGAAGAAAGAGCTCCACACTTCTCCACAGAAGTACAGGAAAATATCGCCCAGCTGGGATAAGAAAAGTCTAGATCATGTACCAGACCTGTGGTAATAGGGAAAGTGTCTCTATGATATAGAAAAAGTAAAAAAAAACCCACAAACATGCTACAGGGATAAACAAGTAGGACCTGAGACATATTATACTTGAACATCGTATGAAAACCTCTTGCCACCAAACTCCCTGCCCCCACCCTCAGTGACAAGAAAGGGAATCCAGTGCTGTGTTTATCATCGATTTCTTGACAATTGACTAGAGGTTCCTGAGTGTTCATTTTGAGGGGAGCCTCCTGGGGCTATTTAAAAGCACACAAATTGCTTGAGAAAACATTAAACAAAAAGGATCGCTTTTCAGTAGAGAGTATATTAAATGTTTGATCAGATGGAAGCTGAGAGGTACCTGCTATGAATATAAAAGGTATTTTCCACCAAACTATATGTTCAACTCTTGTAATCACTAAGGATTAGAGATAATATATTCTCTACTGTCAGAATGAATGAAAACCTATCTGAACATCTTCTAACAAGGAGAAGGGGTTAAAGAAGGATGATTCAGACGTAAGCAACCTGACATCAACTTCCTTGTCTACCGCTCTCCGTTCCTATTTCTTCCTCTTTCCAGTGAGTCAGACTCGTCTTGAGGACTGACTCTATGTTTTCTGCCATGCTCTCTGACCCGCCTGGGCTGCTACTTTGTTGCTGATTCCCAGGCACACTGTAGTCACTCCACAAACACACATGGCGCTCTGTACAGAAGGCATGTCCGTTAGAAGAGAAGATGGTTTTTAAAGTAAAATTATTGTGCCAGTGTCTTATGTAATAAGCACAGTTTTATACAGGAGACTAGATTATCACTATAATTTCATTATAATGTTTGCTTGAGCTCACAATCGTTTATTGACTATGCTGGCATTTCACATAATACTAAGTATTACAACATTTGCATATTTTCATTCCCTTCCCAGAAGAATCCTTTGAAAACATCTCTAAAAGTAACCTTCATTAAATCTCTCAAGTTTGTGTGGGCTCTCCGGAGGGAATCAGTAATGTTAATAGATTCAATTATATATTTCCATTTTTTTCACCTATAAATTTAGGTGAAGATATAATATAGGGTGTTCCCTGATAATTTAGAATCTAAGCACTTGCCTAACTTTATGTAGCAATGGACTCATGGTTAAATAACCTAGAAATCATTTTCATACCTCAATGCTGTGAAAAGTATATTCCCAGTGACATGTGCACTCCTTTCCTTTGACCATACTTATTTTAATATCTATTTTCTAAATAAGAAAAAGGACATTTGTGTCTCCCATTGTCAGTGAAGCTTTTTAGAACACTATTTTCCCCCCAATCACTTACTTCTCTTTAAAGCTGAACTGACATAGTAAGGAACCTGACTCTGACAGTGTTTCCAAAAGTTCATGAAGTTCCATTATCGTGCAATTCCATTTTCCATGGGCTTTTGAAAGTCCCCTCATAGTTAATGGTTTGTATGTCCAGGAATTATCTCTGCTTTTATACTTCTACCTGTTCCCATTAACTTTAGATTTATCCCGCCAGAGGACTTTTGATTCTAGATTGGGACTTGACCTTGTTCCAAGATATGTGGAATGGTAATTTGTTGCTATGGACATTATGAAACCCTTTAAATTAAGCTATAAAGTGGTTAGAACTATCTCTACTCCTGCAAGACATGAATCTGGTTAAGACACAGGTGCTGTGGCCGCTCTAAGAACTGGCAGCAGGAGTGGAAAGATGAGGCTTCCCGGGTTATTGACTTGCTTCATAACGGCGGAGGTTAACGCATCTTTCCACGCTCCTTAGTTCTTTTCCATCTGTTGTCATCTGAAGAAGTGTGCCGGCCTTCAAAGCAACCAAGGCTCTGTATTCCCGAAGCCTGTGAGTTTGGTTTTGAGAAGTCTGGCAGATGTGCCTTGTGCTTTAGGGCGGTTTTCCTTTTGCATACGTTGTGACTGCTTTTGGAGAAATGAGAACGGGACAGCGACAGAAACGTAGACTAAATTTACTTAGAAATGTGCTTCAGAACTGCCTCGCCACATTTTCAAATGTTATTCTTAAGATGGGAGAAAATCGTGATTATTGAATCAGAAAACTAAGTAACAAAATGAATTGGTATTATTACCTCATCCATTGTAGCTGATCTAAATTTATTTAAAGCTAATATTTATATCAATGCATGCAATTTTGTGCCTGTCTAGGAAGTGATCAACTAACATTTGGTGGTTGCTAGGTTTAAGAGGGACTATGTAATTCATATAAAATTGAAAAGAACAATTTTGAAATTAGAGATGAAGGAGGTCACATTAAATTTAGTAAATTCTTGTGCTAGCAATCTCTTAATAAGTCCCCTACACAGCAAAATAATGGAATTGATTCTTAGAATGATTTTAAAAAACCGTTTTATTCTAAGTCTGTTGATGCAAACTAAATATGAAGAAAACATTTCCATCATCACCTACTAAGGATGTCTGTGTTTCTATATGCTTATTTATATATAAAATAAATAGATAAACATGTGTTCCGTAATAGGCTTTAGGCTCTAAACATGTAATCAGATAGCGTGGTAATCTTCTCTGGGGTTTTCTATTGAGGGCAAGAAAACCACACAAAGCTGGCTTCTAGTGCAGGTTTACACACTAAAATAAAAGCAAGTTCTTCAATGATTAGAAAATTATATATAAATACAATTCATGGTAGGTAATAACTTACAATATGTGTTTTAAAACTACACTTCCTCTTGAACCTAAGCCTCCACAAATGTTAGGTTAAATTTTACTGAAATTTTTTAAGTTATTATTTTGTTTAATTTTAGAAATGTTTTCCCCCCAACTACTTCTCTTTTAAATATGTCAATTAATTTACTCTCCAAAGTCTAGTTGGCTTAATGGAAATTGTGTCACTCTTTGTTTTCTGATAAAAAAAATCATTTGCAATTTTGCACATAAAAAGCCTAAAAGGATTATAACATGTTGAAAGCAAGTTTTGACTGAGTATAATCTTCAACAATTTTATTTTACCAAATAGCTGTTTGTATACACATATAATTTGTGCTTAAATAAATTAACTAAATATAAAGAAATAAAAACCCGTACTGCCAGAATGCATTGTAAATCATAGAAACCCTACAGGGCAGGTTAGCGCCATCCCGTTAGGCCCCCAAGATTTTTATCTTTAGGGAAACACGCAGCCTCACCTTCCTCCTGTGGAGAAGCTGGGAAACAGGACCACCGTTACCATTTGCATTCAAGTGCTTAATACCTACACCACCAGACTCTAAGTACATTAGTCACAAATCCAGCATGATAAAAGCAATTATTAGACTGCCCAGGGTCTCCACTACCTGCTATATCATTTATAAATATAGGCATCACCTGGAACTGCCTTATAACTCAGCGAATGTAGCAAAGATCATAGGTTATCAGTCGCACAATTATGTTGCAGTCCCGGGTACTGTTTCCTCTTGCTTTAAACAGGTTGGCTAGAAGTCAAAACCCACTGAATAGTGAGGAACTGGTGAGCCCATTTTGGTTCATAGTGACCCCATGTGACCAATAAGAACTCCATAAAGTGTTTTGTTTTTTTTTGCTTTAATCTCTATGGAACCAATTTGCTAAGTATGTTTCCCACACAATTGCTAGGTAGGCTTGAGCCAACAACCCTTTATATAGGAAATGTCTAACCCTTTGCATTTCCAGGCCTTCTTATGCTACAACGTACATACAAGGTTTGGTTTTGTTACTGTGGCTTAAAGGCACAAAACGTCATGGGAATTGGTTCTATGTGAGCTGACCACCAGTGATATGTAGGACGGGAAAGCACCCTCTAGCCAACAGTGTGAGCCAAGATGGAATCAGTCATTCAAGTACAACCTAAGGGATGCTGCCCAAGCCTCCAAAGAGTGCTCCTTCTGGTCACACTTGGACGGGAGCCTTGTGGGATCGTGAGCAACTGACTATGATCCGCACAAGCGGTGAGAGTACATATGAAGAGTTTTCGGATGCTGACTCTGTGGCAATTTGTTGCAAGCAACACAATACTATAATACCCAATATCTATAAGCGCTGGAATAGTAAAAATTAGTAAAATGCCTTTCCGCTATCTTTCATGTAAACCAGCTAAATTAGCTGTATGGTCTAAATTTCTCTTGTGGGTGGAAGAGTATCCCAAAGCAAATTCTACAATTCTAAAAGAGAAACATTAAATATTATTTTACATATTATTTTTAAAGCAATTAGTAGCTATACTTTCTTGTTTTAATTTTACTTTTTTCTTTAATTTTAATTTTTTAATTTTACTTTTTGATGCCAAATAATTTTATGTGAGCTGCAATAGTCTAATAGCTTGATGTAACTATTACTTAATCTCATTCAAACTCAAAATCAATTCCATCAGTTGTGCATGCAGATAAATATCTCACTCTCGATTAATACTTTTTAAACTATAAGCTCTAAAAGATGGTGCAAACAGTTCAGTATCCTCTGCAGGTGTTTCCTCTGATTCGTGTTGCATATGTGCATGAATTTAGCTATTCATTTAGCATCATCCTCAAATGATTGTATTCCCCAATTACTCTTCTACGTTATTGGAGAAGTAATTAGAAAGCTCTGGTGAAATGAGCTTTAAATAATAAACTAACTGAAATATTGAATTAAGTATTAAATGAAGGATAGTACTTTTCCTTATCCCTTGGTTTGCCACTAAAAAAATAAAATGCTGAGTAAAAAAAGAAAGAAAATATAGCTATTGCCTGCATGGAGCTAAATTAGCTAAAAACTGACTTAAATCTAAATGATTTAAAAATTGTCAAATTAAAAAATTAAATTGTACAAAATAAACGTATGGTAAATAATTATTGGTGTGAATACAATGTCTCCCAAAACACCCATATCCCTGGATGACATTCTATGGTGTGATTAAGCATAAGGGTTTTGCATCTCAACTGCAAAGACTGCTGGTAATAGCAAGAAGAGAAAGGCTTGATCCAGGCAACGTGGAGAGACATTGCTCATCATGAGCAAGGATGTTTTGATAATGCTGCTCAAGCTTTTGCTAATGAAAACTTTCATCTTTATTAAAATAAATAAGGAAACTCCTTCTTTCTCTTTAGCTTACAAGCATCAACTCAAGGACTCAGTCTAGTAAGAGAGACTGAGAAAAACAAAAACCTCTAGGTCTTGTTTTCTGAGTGGGATATATTTAAGAATAATGTATGAGTATTGGTTTGCTTACATTTAATCAGTTACAATAAAAGGTGCCTTAGTGGAAGACTGGAGTAAAGCCCATAAGAAACATTCTATTTAATCTGTATAGAAATTTTCCGGAATAAGGTAACAGAGTAAGTAGCATTTTGAGTCTCTTGATTTAAAAAAAAGTAGTTCTACAGTAAAGAACAATCCATGTAAATACTACTATTATAAAAATTGAGAATACAATAAAAACTATATATATATATATATATATATATATATATATATATAAATATAATAACAAATTAGAAAATGACATTCATAACTCTGCCTGGTAGTTGCTTTTTAGTGCTTATTAAATACTATTGCACAAATGAGCTGGCATGAATATAAATATTTATGGTAATTTTCACAGCTGTATGTAGGATGTAGCTAGTTTTTGGCATACACTTAGAACTTTATGAGCTTATATTTCATTGCTTCTAAACTGCATGAAATTCGCTTTTATGAAAAAATTACAAAATGTTGACATAATTAAGTTAATATATTTTTAGTCTAACTATTACAAAAAGAAGATAATTTTATACATTTCTATCAAAGTTAAATTATCAATTAAAGAAAAAATTTCTGTCCATGCATCTTTGTTCATATTTGTGTACACAGATTATCTGTAAATTAGAACCTTTGAGTCATGGTATTGGCTAGTGAACCATGCCCACATTTTTAATTATTAAAGGTAAAATAGAAATTCAAATAATATCTGTTACCTTAGTGACTTCTGAATGCACAAGTTCAAGATCTTTCCACTGGCAGATTGACAAAAATATATAACAGTTAATAATTTCATAACATCTCTTATTCAACTTTTTGTAATATACAGTTTTTGTGAGACTATTCCACGTGGCTTGGATAAATGATTGAAATATATGTGTTTGATTGTTCTATAACTTAACTTTTTGTATGACTATAGAACATATGTTAAAAACCAATAAAGTAATTGAAAAGGTCATTAAATATATCAGTTTCACCCTTGTCCAAAACATACATCATTAAGATACACTTTAAAACGTATGGGCCACAAATAACTGATTGCAAGGTTATCTACACATGTTAATACAATGATCAGGGACAGAAGACATTAAAAGCAATCACTTTAACAATTCAACTTTCAATTGAATTGGTAAAAGGAAGTAACCCAAACCAAAGATACTAAATAAACAGAATCAAAGTCGAGTAAGTACACTACTACCAAAGCAAAAAGTGTTGAACTATTAAGAAACTTAAAAGCTATCATTTAGAAAATCTGACCAAGGTAAAAAGAGAGAAGATGCAAGTGAAAAATGTGTTGCCTGAGGTAACCCTGCACATGACCTCTGAGAGTATTGGAAGGCAAAGGTGTTACTTTGCGGAGTAAGGCATGCCTGACCCAAACCGTGGTGTTTTCACATGCCTCTTATGCAATGAAAGTTGGACAGTCACTAAAGAAAGCCGGAAGGGAATCAATGTATTTGAATGGAGGTGCTAAGGAAGAGTCTTGAGGGCTCTGTGGACTGTGAAGGGCAAACCTACCCATTTTGCAAGCATTGCTGGAATGCTCCTTGGAGGCATGGATGGCAAGACCCCGTCCATACTTTGGACAGGTTCCCAGGAGAGAACAATCCCCGCAGAAGGCCACCATGCTTGCTGAAGTAGAGGGACAGCAAAAAAGCAAAGTAGAAGGCCTTCAAGGAGATGGATTGACTTCATGGCTGAAACAATAGTCTCAAGCTTGGGAAGCATGACGAGGCTGGCACCGGAGGTGCACTGTTTCTTTCTGTTGTGCGTGAGGTTAGACTGGCTCGATGACTCCTATCAGCAATAACACAAACAACCTATGTGATAGTGATTTACCAGTAAAACCTTGGCTAACGGGTACAGGAATATGAGTGTTGTATGGGCTGTGTTCTCTGTGTGACCATTTCAATGGAATTTTCAGCCCAGTAGAGAAATAGTATGCTGTATGAGGGAAAACTGGCATCAGAATTTGGGTAAAGAATATCTGATCTCTGATTCATAGAAATAGAACCTGGGCTGATGTTGCGTTAGGTTCCCTATGCCCTTTGTGCAGTCAGATGAGGTCAGGCAGTCAGATGAGGTCAGTCAGATGAGGTCAGTCAGATGAGGTCACACAAATATTCAAACATATTTTCTTTGAAATAAGCCCCTGGGTATATGTATTGGCACTGTAGTAGCACTACTTTTTAATGTACCCTTTTGGTAGAATAGTTTGCTAGCTATTATAAATAACTGTGACAATACATTCCAATATCTTAATCTCAAACTAAGAGTTGAAGAGAATTCATAGGAGCCCTTGGGTTTCCAAAACTGCAACTCTTGATGGGAGCGCAAAGCCTCGTCTTTCTCCCACATAGGGGTTGGTGGTTTCAAACTGTGATTTTTGCTGTTAGCAGCCCAACACATAGCCACTGCATCACCAGTGTTTAATTCAAGCCCTGGTATTTTCAATCACCTCATATGATTCTGAAAGTTGAATGTTGAATAAGGAAGGTGAAGGAAGAACCATTATATTTGAATTATGGGGCTGGCAAAGAATATGGAAATTACCCTGAGTGTAGGAGGGGGAGGGAGCATTAGAATTGATTGTGATGCTGTATATACAACTCTATTTAAAAGCCTTTAGCCATGGAAGTGTATGATATGTGAATATTATAACAAGAAAACTACTGGGGAAAAAAAAGAAAACTTGACCTATTGCCTAGGGGACATTGAGTTCATTTTAATGATGGTGGAACAATTTGGAGAGGGGTATCAATAATGGTTGTACAAAATGAAGAGTATAATCAATGGCACTGAATTATACATGCAGGAGTTGTCAAATTGGAAAAGATTTTGTTGTATTTATTTTTGCCAAAATTGGAAAAAAATTGCACAAATAATAAGTACAAGGAAGAAGAAAACGTTCTAAAATTGATTGTGGTAAAGATCGCACAACTTATCTTCAATGACTGAACTACTGAATTGTATAATATGCGGGTGAATTGCCAATTATACTGTTAAAAACAAACAAACAAACTCTCATGAAGCAAGTACAACCAGAATAATTCTTAAAGGCAGGGATGGCAAGACTTTGTCTCCTGTCCTTTGGATTTGTTATCAGAAGAGACCAGTCCCTGGCGAAGGACATCATGCATTGTGAAGTAGATAGACCAGGAAAAAGAGGAAGACCCTTGACCAGTGGCTGCCAAGCAAAGGAACAATCGTGAAGATGGAGCAGGGCTGGGCAGCGTTTTTTTCTGAGGTACATTGGATCACTGTGAGTTGGAACTGGCTAGAAGGCACCTAATGACGACAACAACAGCAACAACAATATCTTAATAAGCTCATGGGGAAAGTATTACTATGGTGTCAATATCTAGATTAAAAATTAGAATCTCAGAAAAGTTAAATAACTAATTCAAGTTTATTTAACTATTAAACTAAAGCAAAGCAATGCCAATACCAAATTTGGGGGATGTGATGCTCATGCATCTACCAATTTTAGAAATATACACAAAAGTGTGGGAACATATGCCATGATTCAAGATTAACAGTCTTCAGTAGTGTATGTTAGCTAGTTTGTTCTTTTAAACTCGAGAGTCTCATAATTGCATAGACAACGTCTTCAGTTACTTAGCTTATAAAGATAAGAGATTTGCTTATAGGAATTTTGCCCAGGTTGCCAACTAGCTAGAAGCAGATACATAGTTAAAATCTCATTAATTTCAAACATTTTACTTAGACCTTGATCAATCTGGTACATGTTCCTAACCTAATGTGACCAGATATAACTTTGGTAAAGCGGGACACCAGCAGGACAACATTGATAAAACTCATATCCTGGCAAAATAGCCACATGGCAGCTGAAAACCGTGTACCCTAGCTTGTTGTGTATTCTTTACAAAAATTGGGACTTTTTTTAAATGCCCCGGAATGCGGGAAAAATTATTTAAAATCGGGATTCACCTGCCAAAACCGGGACGTCTGGTGCCAGTCAATTTACTTTGCTGAAAATAACCACTTAATTTTAGTTGCATGTTTTCACTATTGTCTTCTTATTCTGAATCTATTACTAAATTTCCCAGTTTTAGTTTATGAGAATGTCTTTATCTAAAGAATAATAATTATATTAATTTATTTACATAGTCATAGATGAATATATATTCCATTTTCTCTAAAGAAGATATGGGAGTCTCTGACTGGGGTGTACAGTTAAGAATTTGATTACCAGCTTCAATGTTGGAAGTTTGAGAGGTGCCTTGAAAGACAAGTCTGGCTAGCTACTTCCCTAAGGCCACCCAGTCTGGAAAACTCTGTGAATCAATTCTCTACATGTGAGTTTCCATGAGTTGAGGTTGACAAAGACAACTAACTACAACCACAAAGCTCTCAGGATCTACTTCTGAAAATTAGTCACTGAATAATTGACTTGTGGATAACAACAGAACCGTGTCTGACCACTTGCCTTCTGAACACACCACCTTCGGAACACAGCACCAGGAGGGACCAATGGCTAGAGGAGGATACGAGGTCCGATGAAGTAGAAGGTTAGAGACGGTCAGGAAGGCCCTCAGTGAGACTGATTGACGTGATAGATGTCAGAATGGAATTGAACATGGTGGCAATTATAAAGATGAAGGAGGATCTGGCAGCATTTCATTCTGTTGTAAATAAGGGAATATTAGAGTTGATTCAAGGGCAGCTATGTGTCTATCTAATCATACTAAGTACCCAACTACTGAACAAAAGCTCTATCTAACCCACCATGTAGCGAGGGATGTCCCAGTCTGCCTCTGTAAAGATTCATAATTTGGAAACCCTGTGGAGCAATTCTACTCTGTCCTAAAATATTGCTCCCATGCAGAATTGATTTGATGGTGGTGGGTTTCTAGTTTCAAAATGTATCTTTATTCATCTTTATTCCCTAACAAACTTTGTACTCTCTGTAAATGAGCTCAGACTTGCTCTCCTTTGTTTCTCCTTATTAACTGTTTGCAATTCTGCATCCTCTATTTTTTAAACATTATGAACTATACCGCTCCTTTAAAATTGGCAAGGAAAGGAAAGTTTCATTCTTTTTGCGAAGGGAAAGAGTATTTCCATGGTTTAAAATCATGCATTTCAAGGAACTATTGGATAAGTAAATGATGGAAATATTGTGTATTTTATCAAAGTACACTTAAAAACATTAAATTTATATGTGGGACTCAGTTAGAAACTGATGAGTATGTAAAAAATTAAACAATGCATTGCCTTCATGGAAAATAAATTATTAGAGATACTAAGAAAACTATACATACCAACAATTGTCATCTATAAGAGTTGATTTTGTAGTAGTCAATGATCAGCTTCATTATACCAATGCTCATATTTCCATAAAGTAATTTTAATGGTAAGAGTAAATATAGCCCTATAATAAAATGATAATTATGAACTACCCATTTAAAATAGATATTGCTTAAATTTTATTAAATCAATTACACATATGCATATAAGGGGATAAAAATGATGATGCTGTAAATATAGATTTATTGGGAAAAAGAATGATCATATTCTGTTACTAAAGTAAAGGGGTTATAGTGTAGTATGTAGTATAGCTTTAATTTATTTTGATAATTGTATATGAGACACTAGTTGTCTAAAATATTAAGTACCACAATTTAAAGTAACTTATTACTGAGTTATGTTTTGTGTGTGTATATTTGCATTTTTTCTCTTACTTGTGTTTTTAAGTTGATTTTCTAAAACATCTACATTCAAACTGAAGTAAATATTGCAAGTTGTAGTTCAATTAAATATAATTTCAGAAAATCTATATATAGCGATATTATATTTAAAAATTAGCATTAACCATTGTCATATTTAAAGGCTTTATTGATATTAATGGACATTTTTAGGAGATGGTAGAAAATATGTTAGTCTGTATACTATGTATTTTTCTTTTTTATGTATTTTTTCTTATAGGTCATAAATTTTATAATTTAACAAAATTCTTACTTGGAATGATGCTTACTTCTCAGCTTACAAATCTTTCACTTTATAACTAATATTGTGACAGGAAACATCTTCTTCATAATCCTAACTATTGTATTTTTAACAAGATTATCAGTTTATGAATTATTTTACTTATTCAATATTTTAGTGTAATGAGAAAAACATTCTCAAAAGATATATCTATGTTTTAGAAATGTGCATTGGCAAAGCAAGCTAAATTTTATATCATCAAATCCTGCCCTATAAAAGGTGTCTGTTTGGAACTGACAACACATTTCTTTGACCTTATTCCTTAAGGATGTTTTCTCATCTCTAGAGAAGACCACAAGATAAATGAATTTTCTATTAAATAAAATGTTGCTTTCTGAGAATGTGTGTTCATAAATGCTAGTCATCCTCAAGACAGTTGTGGGAAAAGGGGGTGAAAGATAAGGAAAAATTTCCATCAGCTTTTTGAAGTCCCTTCATCTGGCAACACTATTAGAAGCATGAGGTGTTTTTGGTTTTTCTCAAGAAGGATGAGTGTGTCATCGTGATAAATAATCTACCCTGACTGTGAAGAAAGCAATGTGTTTTAGGGAAGTTTGCCTGTAACACCGCTCACCTTGTCGTTTTTAACTAAACTTGGGATATTTGCTCAGTCATAAGCACTCCTATAATACATGCTGCAGTGGCTTTCATTTCCAAATTCTCTGTCTGCTGGCCTTTAGGAGAATGCAGAGGCAGCATTTGATATGGACTTGAATAAATCTTCAGTAAAATCCCAAATTCAAACTCACTGTCATCAACTCAGTTCCAAGACATAGCCCCCCTGTAGGGGCGAGCAGCACTGCTCCTTTGAGTTCCTGAAGCGGCACATTTTTTACAGGAGCAGAATTTCTCCTCTTTAACCTGAAGACAGACTAGAGGGTTAGCAGCCCCACATACAGGCCACCACGTGCCCGCCAGCAGGGCTCCTTTAAACCAGCGCCAAAGTCACACTCACTGCTGGTCCGGGAGTTCATTCCAATGACCCCAGAGAACAGACTAGAACTGCCCCTGTGGGATTCAGAGACTGCAACTCTTTATGGGACTAGAAAGCCCCGATTTTCCCCCAGGGTGGTTATTTGGAACTCCTGACCTTATAGAGTCCTTAAATAAGATAAGTCGCTGTTTGATAACAGAACACTGTTTGTTACTTTCATTTTCAGTTATTTGTATGCTCAGCTTCAAAACTGTGGTCCAGGATCTCATAGAACAGGCTGTTTAAGACATGCTATCATGCTCAAGTATGTTTCTCCTCGAAAGCCCCACTGTGCTGTGGGCATTTTACTTAGGAATAGACTGGAGACATCTACTGGGGGCTGTCCTTTAGATCATGCAAAGTTTGATTTATTTTTGCTGGGCAGAAGTGAAAGTCTTGAGAGAGTATTGCAGAACTGATGAAAGAGAGAGAAGGAGGGAGGGGCGAGGGAGGGCAGCTAAGAGAAAGAGTGCAAAAGAGCTAGAGAGAACATTTTGACTTGTCAATAAAATGATCCTTGAAATAAGCTGTTAAACTTATCCGTGCTGCCGAGATAAAGCAGCAACTACAAGCACACAAAAGAGAGCAGAGAACTCCAGACGGGCTGTTAGGACACAGCACACGACAAAGCCGGCTCCAATGACCAGTGGGCCATCAGTGTGTCTGAGGCGGGAGCACCTGCCACTAATTGGTGTGAAGCGCTCACCAGCCAGTGTGTGGCTGGGCTGGCAGAGCGCTCTCCTGAAGATGCTGCAAGAAGCAGGGTGGCTAATTGCCATTGCTTCCTTGCCAGGGACTCAACCTGCTGAGCTAATAGCGACAGATAGAGGGCAGACGGATTCCTGCTAGCAGCTTAGAGTTAGTCGCTTGTGCTAACTAAGGCAGTTGGCATACACCCCTGAACGTGGAGAAGGATGGTATGCGTTCTGGATTCATATGCTGAGGAGTTTTGTTTGTCTGTTTTCTTTCATTTCTAGTCACCTGCTCTAGCTGCTATGAGAGTGAATTTGCCTCGCAGAAACGAGAAGTGTAACCTGTGAAGCAATCAATCCCTTGGACCTAGATTGGGAGCTCTAGTTGTTTTGAAAGGGATGTACAGGAGACAGCCTGGGCCAGAAAACTTGCTGCCTAATCTTAACATGGGCTACAGATGAAACTGTAACATGTCAAGTAAGTGCTTTTATTTTTCCCTCGCTTTGCTCATTCTTTCCCGTGTGAGGCAAGACTGCACTACATAGAAAGTTCAGACACTGCTTTCCATGTCTCTGTCACAACACTTCCTGCATCTTTTCCCAGAGAATGTGGTTGGAATGATCTGCGGGTAATTATTTGCTAGAAGAGTGCACACGACTCATATTCCCTCATTCTCATTGATTGCTGGATGGGATTGTAATTTTTTTGAGATGTGGGTGTAATATTTACAGGAGCACATGGTTTTGAATTATGATACTGTTTGGTTTCTGTGTGTTCTAGTTTCTTCAAGTTCTAATCCACAACTACTTTCTTTGCTCTCCTACCCCTGGTATTTTTTTTTAAGCAACATCAGTATTGTCGTGTCTTCTTTGGTGTATGCAAATATTGAAGTTGCTGATTGTGAGTGTGTGTGTGTGAGTTGCTGGGGACATAAGAGATAAGCTAGAAGGCTAAGCTCTGCCTGGGAACGAGCAGTCTTGCATTTACTGTTTTGCTCTAGCTTAGAAGTGCCTGCTGTTTTTACTGTAGGTGTTTTAGTGCTCTCGGCTCCTCACCTTTATAAGCAAGCGTGGGAGCATAACTCACTTAGAATTCGAATCTAGGCAAACTTCTGCGCAATACAACAGTAATACTAGACAGTATTAACAGTGTTTCTGGTCTGTAGTGTGTTCTTTGCTTCAAATGCAGATATGAGTCCTAGGGAAGGAATAAACTGAGCCATAAGTTTCAGGCCCACTCTGCTAATGCTCTATTAGTGTGTGTGTGTGTGTGTGTTGTACACACAGATGGTCATCAATTTGATGGTGTTGTAGCTGTATATAAAGAGCCATTGTTAACTAGAGTATAATATGACAGCTTTCTGTAAGGTTAACTCCGAGTCTCTACTCATTTGCTCACACAAATAGAGCCGGTTATCAAAAGTAGTAACCAAATACATTAGGGGAGGAGATTATTGTATCAGAGAGATGATTTGTGTCAAAGAAGCATTCATTTACAGAGGATGTTTTCTGCAGTGTGCGCAGGATGAGCTTCGTATAACTGTATGACCCCTGTTTTTACGTGCAGTTGGGCTCTTCTATTAGTTACTTTAGTTTGCTTTACTTGCGGCTTAAGGTGAGTGAGCGCATTTATCTGTACATGGGAGTGTTCACATTTCAGCAACTTGATCCTGTTGTCTGGGGACTCACTGTCCTATGAAATAAAGGTGGACTTCAGTGGGAGCCCAGTTTCACTGACTCTGGAGAGCCTCACCTCTCAGCTGTTGCTATGAAGTGATTAACAAGGACTTTGGATCTATATCATTTTTTCATGGAAATCCCCCTATGAATTAATCATATTCATTGATCATTAAAGAGAGTGAAGGGATTAGAACTTGTGCCTATCTTGTGGTTAACCTTTTGTCTTGAAAAGCTTGGGGTAAAGTTTTGGATAAAAGTTCTTTATAATGAAGGCTAAATAAAACCGTGTATTCTCTAGTATTGTAAAATACAAAATAACTATTGGTTATATTATTTGAGAAGATTTGGTGAATGCCTGAACTATCAAAGCTGAATTGAAAAATCACTAGTAGTTTAGAAATTATTTATAGTTTTACTAATAATTATTATAATCCCAAGAAAACAAAGTTGGAGTGGAGTTCGATTTTCTGTTACAAATTTGGTAGTCTTTCTATACTTAAATTTTACATACTGTACATTGACTCTTTTTATTTCTCAACTTTAATATCAACTAGGCAGACACCAGTAAAAATGCAGTAAAACTGGAATACAGGCTAAATTTTTATTTGATCTCAAAATGCATGTCAAGTCATGTTGGTTAATTAATGATTCCTTTTTTGTTACCTAAATATAGGACTTGTATAATCACAGTAGGAAAGTAAAACAAATAAATAAACAAAATAAAATATGTAAAGCAATACCTTATATTTTAAAATATTCTAAAGCAGACAACACACTCCTTATAATTTCTCAATGTATATTTTGAGACAATAGAACAAGATGTTAGGTAAATCATGGTATAAAATGTTACAAAACTTATCTCATACAACAACTATTATTACCGCTCTTGTTTCCTAGCAAAGAAGCCCCAGCACTGTACTCATTCCCATTGTACTGGAGTCCAAACAATGACATGGTTTTAGGTTCACTCAGGACCTTATTCTATGATTAAACACAAGTTGACAGAAATAGTGAATCTTAACTAACCATACTGCTTCTATATTGAGTGGATACCTTTAGTTTCTAAAAGTTTAATTTCATTTGGCTCACTATGTCGACTCTCCATGGCTTTGTTCATATCTGTTTTCTTTCTGTTTCACCTATTTATTTGTTGTCTAATGTTTTAATTATTGGGGTTACTGGTGTCTTAGAAACGTTTGCCTTTCTATATCCTGACTTTTCACAGGCAAAAGCCGACTATGGAATCAGAGCTTACAAAAGTTGGGTTTACTGGCCTAACATGCCTTCCGAAACTATTTTTTGGTTATGCTTTTTAACTAAAACACTGTACGGGAAGTATGTGCTTCCTTTTGTAATTGAATTTTCATTTTGTTATCGCTTTGCATTGTGAAGGAATGTGGATAAACAATTAAAAATGACTTAAGGGCATAATATATTAGTTTTATATTCAAATAGTACTGGTTGGATACAATAATAATGAAAGGAACTATAGGTATTCATTAGTGTTTATAATGGATTTTGAGTGAGAACGCAACGATACTGTGAGTAATTTATGACAAGACAGTTGGTAGGGTCTCTGTATACATTGAAAAGATTTTAAGAACCCAGAAACTGATTTAACATGCAACCTTCAAACATAGATTCAAATACTACATTGTGAGCAAAAACACCCAGAAGTTCCCACTTTGCACATTTGAATAGGGTGAGTGGATATTTTGAATGTTTGTGTAAATGAAGTAGAATCACTTTCTTTGACATATGAACTGGGCAGGCTATTATGGTCAATGTTTCTAGACTCAGTCTATAAATAAGTCATAAGCTAATGGGTATGATGGGCACACATATGTGTGCACACATATTATAATAATTAATATAAGAAGCACATAAACAGATTCTGGTCAAAGGAGAGCATTTATTGCCTTGTAAACCTTTTCTAAGCATTTCTTGTTTCTGTGTCCTTTGTTATAAAATTCAGTCTTTCAATGTTTTTGTAAAACTCAATCAAGGTAAATAAAGAAGAAATCTATAAATTGTTTAATAATTAAAAGTGAAATGATCTATCAATTATTTCTCAAGATTATTAGGAGTATGTATGTCTGCAAACAAGCAATAACAACATCAAAACATTTATCCTTTAAGCAGTTAAAAGTTTCTACCTGAGCACCGCCCTGGACAAATTCCCTTTAATTTCACAAGTTGCTTAAAGTTCGCAGTCAACCTTAAATATCAGATCATGTTTATTGAGGCTATAAATGGAAAAGGCTAAAGCAATCATTATTTCTAGAGACCAAAGGAAATAAGGCAGTTCTCCTCTTCTGACTGGTAAATGGGGAAAATGCAAAGCTTGTTTATTGCACTGTTGATGGATGAAAAATTGATGGGAGGTCTAACTTTCTGTGAAGCTTTTAGAGTGTAAGCATTCTCAGGCCATGGCAGATGTGTAGCCCCTCTTACTTTGGAAAGTCATTCATTTTAAGGCCTCCTGAAAGGATGGGTTTCAGACAGTGTTAAGCACTGTTTCCTGCACTGGGAGGACCATGGTGCGTGCAATGAAGTGTGTCATTCAAATGGGAGGCCAGCTAATGAATGCTCTCTCTGTTGTTTGCAGGAGGTGTCAGAATGAGCCTTTTCTAATTCTGCATCACTGCATCCTTATGGAAATGCAAATTGTTTATCCAAGGACAGTGACCCTCCTTTTCGCTTGATCATGTAAGGGAGTGACTGCTTCCATTTCAAGGCACACCAGTGGAATCCAGAAAAGGTTCATTAAAATTGGATGAGAGCTTGTTTCTTTAGAAACCTACAGCTCTAAGGACAGACAGAGTCACAGAGAAGTCTTAGAGAGACCCTCACAGAGATATTCAAAGGGCAGTCACACAAAGAGCAAGAGAAACAGAGACCCACAAAGGGGAGCGAGAGGGAAACACATAACAGAAGATGAAGTAAAAGGGCAGAAAAAGCCCATGGAAATGCACAAGGAAAAAGGAAGAGATGGAGAGAGGGGAGTCAGGTAGTCAGCCAGAGGCAAACATATACAAAGTAAAACAAGCACCCATTCAACATTCTCATGGTATGTAGTCCAGTGGCCTCCCTTACATGCTTTAGTTGATGTCAAAGATCCCACCTTTCCTATTCTGATTGGTTCACTGCCAGTAACTTTTCCCCTTAAACTTCTCATCTGTACCATAAACTTAAGGTATCCCTTTGGATGCATATATATGCCATCTTTTAAAAGAGTGCAATTACTAAGGTAGTTAAGCTGTTGTTTGTAATTCAGGGAAGGATGATAAAGAAGAAGATAGACCTAAATAAACCTCAGCTTAAACTTTGCTCTAGTACCTTAGTAGGAAAGGGACTGAGTAATGTGAGCCAGCAGTGCCAGGTCTGTAAGGGGTTGATAGGAGTGTGGGTGTGTATGTAAAACACTCTAGCCTAGCACAAACTCTGGAACGGAGAATTGTTTCAGTAAGTGGGGATTGATTTTATTCCTAGTAATAGGATTAGTATCATTAATATTTAGGTAAAATTTTCCAGAGCAGAGGCTTGGAGTTAGAGCTCTAATCAAAATCCTAACCCCTCCTCTTATTCTGCAGGAAATATGGTAAACCATTTGGCATTGATAAGCTATAGCTTCATCACCTGTAAAGTGGGGGGATAATTTTCTGCCACATAGTGTTGTTTAATGAATTAAATTAAACAGCATATTTCTTTTTATAAAATCATTTTATTGGGGTTAAAGAGCATATTTCATTTGGGACTGTGCACTATGTATTACGGTCATTTCACTAACTAGCTCTGTGTCCAGAATTTAGTAAGCACAGAATAAATATTTAATGAATGATTGGATATTTGCTCTGAATATGAGTTTTCATGGAACAAGGGAAAGCTGAAATGATATTTTTAGTTATTTAATTATGAAACACTGCAATAAAATCATAGATTTTCTTATGCTTGCTGTGCCTAGAATGTTGGTTTGGGTTACAGATTTGCTGTGAAGTGAATCAGAAAATGTTGCTGCTAAGTTACAGTTCATACGTACACATGCATATTCCAAACAACACACATGTTTAACTATGTTTCTGCAATCTGTGGGGGACTTCAGACAAGTGTGCTCAGTAACATATATTACTTAGTATATATATATTTGGTTTTGTTAGAGTACCTTAAAAAATTAATACTTTTGTGCCATGGAAAAACATGATTTTGAATCAACACAATGTAAAAATTGTCTTGTTAATTCTGTCTTTATACTAAAACTGAAGTGAACATCTTCCAAATGACTGAAGTTTTGTAACAGCTTTCCAGGGATGGTGCATGACATAAAGTTGCAGTTTCTAGATGGATTGGGCCATTGCCTTTATTTATGTGTTGCAAGCAGAAAGCTAAGTTTATTTGGAAGGAAAGAAAAGTACCTGGTGCAGCAGGTTGGGACTCGAGTGAGTAGCCCAATTGATCAACCATCGTAAAGATATGAGCACAAAGAGGGAAATGAGTGAACTTAAATGAAGAGGAAACTGTGGCTGAAGGTCAGAAACTGGTGTGGGGGGTTGGGGGGGAGGGGAGGACAGCAAACAGTAGAATAATAATCGATAAAATTATTATTGAAGATGGGGGGGTCTCACAAGCTCTCCATTTTCTGTTTTCAATGGGGAAAATGACAGCAAACTTTCAGGTGGATGGGTGCCAAAAGCATCACATGCAGATCAGCCAATTCAAAGGGCTAAATGTTCTGTATATCTTTTAAGCAATATTAAGCCCAATGAAGACAAATTTTAAGGAAAAAATGATAAGTGGGGATGAATCTTGAATTTACCAATATCATCTAGATCACAAGTCCCAATCAGGACTGTGTCTTCTAAGGAGATCTGGTAGGTCGTTTTAGTTCAAGTCAGACAAGTCAACTCGGAACGCTATCACTATTTTCACTAGAGTTTAAAGGGGGAATCTTGAAGGAGCTTCCCAAAGGAAAAGGAAGTTCGTAGAGAAGGATTAGACAGGAGTTTTCAGAAAGATGAAACTTCCTGGTGAGAAAATATATCCAGAAAAGTTACACTGATTTATTTTTTAAAGGAAGCAAGGCACCTGCTCGTTCTTGGAGTGTTGAAAGACTGTCCTAAATGAATTTCCGTTGTCACACTTTACCACATTTTACACTCCTGGTCTTACATTTTTAGAATTTTTTGTTGTTCACAAGCACAAAGAGCATTTAAAAAGAGCATAATTCTAGACTCTTAGTGATATAAGGACTATCATTTTAATGTGGTATAATTCAAAGAATGAAAAATTCGCTAGTGATGGCTTAGATGGAAATACTACCTTCAGAAGTCGATAGCGCTAAATAAATGCTCTGGTAACAGTAGCATCACAGTTTTTATACTTTGTATACTAAAAACTTCTACAATTAAATAGCAATACCTTTCAGCTTAACCTCATATTTCTGAAGTCTTCTTGCACTCCGCCCACTTTCATAAAACCAATTGAAATGCGAGTTTGAATTTATATTGTTCTCGTGGTGATGTCTCGTATTCTTTATTTATGTATGTGTGCACATATGCATGCATGTCCCTTTTTTTGTGGAAGTGACAGGTGGCAGGGATTTGGAAAGAATCAGGGAATAATTCTATGAATAAGGATGAAGATGAACCAGGGGAAGCAAATTGAATTATTATGTTGCAAATGGCCATGAAATCTGAAAGTGAGAGAAAGGTGTTGTAGATGTGAGATAAACAAAAACATAATTAGAAGAAGGATGATAAAAAGGAGTATTAAAGAGAATGGGTTGATTTATAAAAGAAAATGTGCGTTTTGGAAACACTGAAACTATTCCTATTTAGGAGGTGCCTGGTATCAAAATAGGGCAGTAGCAGAAAATGTTTTATGTGCTCAATATATATTTATATTTCTAATACTTGATTTTTATCTGCTTTTTAAAAATTCTTAATTTTTAAAAATACTTAGTCTACTCATTAAAATGAGGATTGAGGTGCAACATGCGTGTGATGGTTGTGTAACCAGTATGGAAGACAGCAGAATAAATGCTGTTTCTATTATGCTGATGGAGACTATCGAAAGTAGCATGCAAGCCAAGGAGAACAAGCAAATCTACCTTGGAAGCTGTATGGTAGGAATGCTCTTAAAAGTGCAGGTGGTGAGACTTTGTGTCACTTACTTGAGGCACGTGATGGGACCAGTCCCTGTGGAAGGACATCATGCTTGGCAAGGCAGAGGCGCCACTCAACCAGGGAAGGAAATGGATTGGAACATCTGCTGCAGCAAGGAGCTCCGGATCGTAGTCATTTTGCAGACGGTGGCAGACTCACTCGTGTTTCATTCTTCTGCCACACAGTTGCTCTCAGCAGAACGGATGTTTAGGGAGGTAACAATAAGAACATTAATCAATGGCTAAGTTTCGTAGACTTCTTTATATTTGGAAGAAAGCAATCTGAAAATCTATACAAGAGTGGATTTGAATGTTTTCTGCTTTAAGTGATTTTCTACTTTCTGTTAAAGTTGTGGGTGTCAGGAATTGTCTGGTAAGAGGATGAAGCAGATAATCCATTTTGGGATGTGGCAGGAACTTTACCCGGTGCTTTTCAGTGTGGCACCCATTTACCCTCTCCAAGGGAGGTGATATTTGGAGGTGAACAAATTTGTCCTCCAGATTAATTTTGTTTCTGAATATCTGTGCTTGATACCTTCATCTAAGAGGCGCTAACAGTTTACTAAACAACCTTCCTTTCTCTCCACATCTAAAGTAAGGGACAGAATGCTCTGTTTTGGAACATTAGCTATCTTTAAATTTACAGAAGGTGACAGTAAAATAACCAGTCCTCTTTACAAGGTTTATTTGAAAAATTTCAATCAAGATATGTTGGATTCTGAATTTAAAACTTTGTATTCATTCTTACTTTGTATTTTTAATTCAGCTTTAGGACTAGAATATTGTTTAACATAACCTAAAATAATACAGATTCATCTTGTTTAGTCTCCAATGAATTGTTTCAAATGATGGTAACTTAAATGGAAGACTCTGTGGGATATTGAAAATACTAAATCAAAGAATTGGGGGAACCAGAACACTTGTGGAACGTGTGCATGGAACAAAAGCAGATGTTTCGATAGGATAAGGGAATACTGCAGGATTTAAGATCAGGAAAGCATGTGTTAGGGTGTATCTGTTCTCCATATTTATTAAATCTCCCTGCTGAGCACATAACCTGAGAAGCTGGCTATAGGATGAGAATGTGACATCTGGATTGGAGAAAGGGTTATTAACAGCCAGTAATCTGAAGATGACACAACTTGGCTTGTTGAAATTGAGGAGAACTTGAAGTACTTGCTAGTGAAGATGAAGACTAGACTACAAACAGCCTTTGGTATGGAAGACAACTTAAGTAAAGAAGATGGAAATTCTCATAACTGAAACAATAGGCAGCATCATGATAAGTAGAGAAAATATTGAAGTAGTGAGGAAACTAATTTTGTTTGTATCCATAGTCAATAGTCATGGAAGCAGCCACCAAGAAATCATACAATATACTGCATTAGGCAAATCTGTCACACAGATTTCTGTAAAGAGTTGAACAAGGATATCATTAGAAAATTAAGGTGTACCTGATGCCAGCTCATATACAGGTGAGATGGGACAGTGGATAAGGAACAGCAAAGAAGAATAGATGAGTTTGAATTATGATATTAACCAAGAATATTGAAATAACATGAACTGCCAGAAGAATGCACACATCTGTCTTGGAAGAAGTAAAGCCAGAGGGCTCCTTAAACAATTTTGTCTCCTGTACTTTGGCCATGGGATCAGAAGAAACCAGTTCATTGCAAAGAACAGCATGCTTTGTAAAGTGGAAGGAAATGAAAATGGGGAGGAAGGTTAAGGAGATGTGTTGACGCAGTGGCTGCGACAACAGTACCCAACACAATAATTGTGAAGACGGTGCAGGGCAGACACTGTGCATATACAAAACCACTGTGTGGTACATAAAGCCCAACAAAAAAGCATAGAGCATTTCTGAGTGTTTTTTTGGAATATAACACAATTTTTAGTGAACACTTATCCTTTGATTAAACATTTTATTTTCTCCCTGAAAAATATCACATCCATTTTGCTGTTGTTGTTTGCTTATTTCCCTTTAATGCTAACAGATGGTAAGAATGCTGGCCATGGGGTGAGTTTTGCCAACATATAGCTTTCAAATTTTGTAACATAATCAGTATTTTTAGTCAAAAGACCAGAGGAACAGGCAAAGGAGGCCTAAAATCAAGAGTGCACGGAACTTGAACTATGTGACTTTCTTTGACCTTTCTGTAGGTAGAACTGTCAGTCACATGGCCACTTTCATGACAAGAGAATTGGAGACATAGAATCTTGCTTTCTACCCAGATGATAGAAAGAAATGCATTCCTAAGAACTGGCAGGTATCTTTGTCATTAGTATTGAAACAATGAAAGACAAATAGCTTTCCATTAACTAGTGCAGCTCCCGAATGGCACAGAGTATTAGGGCATACAGTAGTAACCAAATGGTTTCAGATTTGATTCCACTCAGAGTTGTCTCCGAGAAAGGCCTAGATATCTATTTTTGAATCGTCATCCATTGAATATCCTATGAAACAATGTTCTATTCTGACATACATGGGAACACCTGAGACCTGTGAACTTGACAACAATCAGCTGTGTCAGTACGTGGACTTGGACATATTCCAGCAGAGAGGAAGCCTTGTGTTTGGTGACTCAAATATGAGAATCTGTTAAATAACTGCAGGAAAGCCTCTAAGTCCTAAACTTCAGATCAGCAGATGGATTAGAGAAAGATTGCTCAGGATGTGGGCTTAAAATCTTTGGGCCACTATCCCTTTTAAAGATGTCCCCAAACTACCAGTCTCCTCTGCGTTTCATGACATTCCCAGACTGATGAGCTCTGTTGTGCTCTGTGGAGTAAGCTGGCTATGACACGCGTTTGTCACTCACTGGCCATGTCATTTTCTTACTCTGCTAAGCCTGCTCTTTGACTCGCACACTCCTTCTAGCTTGAGCATCACAACATAGTGAATCAGCAAATGATCAGGGTGAAGGACCATTTGGACATGAGCCTAGACCAGAGGCTGCCCTAATGGGATGGTCAACATGCAGTTGGCACTTGGAATAAACAGGACAGGGATGAGTACACAGTAGACATTGTCACAACCCAAGGTTCCCTGAAGTTCAGCGCCTGTCTCGGGGTATGTAATTATAATCACATCGCTCCTTCGGTAGGAGCCCTGAGGTCCCTAGAATTAATAGACTCTCAAACTGCAATGATTGGTTATCCAACAGCATGACTAGAAGAGAATGGGGTGGGGGACGCTTATAAAAGGAACAGGAGTCATGAAAGTGGGGTGCCTACTACAGGCAATGGACATTATTTGTTGTCCCTGTTCAGGATGGGTGAGCTTCTCCTGATTGACTAGTGCAGAATGATTGGTGTCTAGAAACACTGCTTCCTCTTTTAGCCAACTAAAGTAAAACTATAAATGTTTCTGGTCTCCCAGAGGTCAATCGTCTCTCACTAAGGCATATTATTTACTCTGTGTTCTCTATGAAAGGCTATGCCCATTCGTAGTTTTGCAGATGAAGTTGGTGCGGGCAATTACAGTATAGTGAAGGTCTGCATTCAGCAACCAGATTTTGGAAATTACATATTATTCTTTGCCGCCAACTCTACTCTCCTACTAAGAGATTTTGCGGGGCAACTGCTCAATACATTTCATGCATCCCATGTTTTAACTGCACAAATTTACATTTAAAAATGAGTCAAGAAAAGCTGTTTTTTAAAATGAATAAATCTTCTACAGCCATTTAAAAAAAATGAATAAATTGTAATCCATTCTATTAAGTGGTTATGTTCATATAGTGCCATCAACAATTTCAAAACTTTACCTTTCTTCTTGAGCCCCTTGATATTAGTTCCTCTTTTTTCTCTCCCTCCCTGCCACGCCACCCTTGTGAACCCTTAAGATAGAAAGTATTATTTATACATATCTTACACCGCCCCTTCTATCTCTTCACCGACAATCCTGGTATTCATCCCCCTTGAAGGGGGTTATTTTGCCATCATTGCTGTGAGTTCCTCATTCCCCCTTTCCCCTGCCCTTCTGAAGACATAACCCCCATTACTGTTTCTGAGGGGTTTGTCTGTGCTGAATTCCATAAATCAAAAGCCCTCGTCTATACTGATGTATGTACGCCGCACTAGCTGGATTTGCTAGGTAAAACTGCGATCCTAGGGAGAGAAGGGTTAAGGATTAAGGACCTAGAGAAATATTGAGTGTTTCTTCCATGCTATCCTGCCCCCTGGATGTGTCTTAATTTCCGTGTGACTCCTCTGTGCTGGAATGCCTAGTTATCCCCAGATGGGCTCTGGGTCTCTACTTAGACACTCTCCATCACCTCAATGATGTTTATGTTTGAACTTCTGATGCCTGTTCCCATGGACACTGCATGATCACAGAGGCTGGTATGCTTCTTCCATGAGGGCTTTGTTGATTCCCTGCTAGATGCTCTCTTGTTTGGCTTCAAGAAAAGATTTTGGAGTGATGAATTTTAAGTTGTTTTTATATAAACAATTTAAAAACGGAAATGTTTATTATATGCTTTGTCTTATGACAAGACATTAGAAATAGAGCAATTCTCCTTTGTAAAAAGCATATTGAGTTCATTGCCTCTACAGATCTTGATTTTGAATATATTAATTATGAACATATATGTTAATTACTTATCAGTAAATTGTATGTACAGTTATGAAGTCATCTCTGCAAAGTATGCTTACAAGTGCGCCAGCGTGCACACACACACACGCACACACACACACACACACACACACACACATGCCAAGCTCACTATCACACTCAGATCTGCTGCAGCATATTTTATTATTGAACTTGGGTGGATGCTGAAACTATAGCAGGAGAAGAGAATAAGATGTTAACTCCACTCTTCTGGAAATTTCCTCTCCTGCATATGCATAGTATCAGTAATTCACAGGGTGAAAAGTTTAGTAGGGGCAAAATTGAAACAAGATTTTTAGACAAAGTATAGAAATCACACAAAGATGTATTTATTAGGCTTTGGGGTTTTAAATTGCTTTGTTGGAGAAAAAAAATACAGCAACAAATCTAAAACATCCTGTGTTGCCTTTTATCCTATATAGTTCTCTTATTGGGTGAATTGATAAGGTTTTTTGAAAATCGGACATGACAAAATTTCTGAATCTCTGGAATTTAAATTACAAATCAAAATTGAGTGGCCCGTTAAGGTAAGTATTTAAACAGTTTTACAGTTGCTGCTTAGCATCAACCCTATTCTTTTGAAACAACTTGAACCCAGGTGATCGTGACCATTTTACTAAATTAAAGGGATATCGTGTTTTTGTCTTCTTACTTTGTTTTTTAAGTTCACTTCATGACACATTTCTGAGGTCCTTTTTCAGTAACTTCCACCTCGATATCTGTCTTAATGTTCTTAGAAAACCCTTCTACCTTTCTCTTTGCTTGTCCATAGTGCGTCTGATTTGTTTCACCTAGTTTTTAACTTCTGCCTTCAGTGGCAGTTAAAATTATATCTCCAACAATTCCATAATCCATTCCAGGGCCTCAAACCTGCACCTCTAACTTCATACTGAAATGTCTATTTGTATTTCTCATGGGTACTTCAAAGTCATTAAAAGTAAAAATAAGCTTATGATCTCTCCCCCCTCCTGACTTCCCCAATCTTGCCTTCATATTTTTATTTCATGGACCAATGACAATTTGTGTCACATTACCCAGCTCAAAATCCATGTAAATTATTTGAATTTTCCCTTTCCATTTCTGCCTTTTAATCACTAAATATCACATTATTCTTATAAATTCTGAGTAACTGAAAGGTTTTGAATTAAAGACACCTCCTACCCTTACTGAAGGCTCTCCCCAAGTCTCTCCTCTTGCTCCAATCTCCTTCCCGTAGTCCCTTCCCAACCCCGCCTGCCATTCTTCCCCTGCTTCCTCAGAGAAGTGGATCTTCTACTGTCAACTATAAAATACAAAAAAGGGCTTCCTGATTTTGTTAATTAGGCTTTTCTCTCTGTGCAATTGAGGTTTTTTGAAAGGCTATGAAAAATATATATTATGTTATGTATTATATATATTATATATATTTTATATGTATAATTGAACACTCACAGAAATAAATCAACCATTAATGCATACAAGGAAATAGTCTTTATGTAATATATAAGGAAATTTAAAATTTTAATAGAAAATGTAACTAAATGATAATGAAATTATATATATATACATATATATACATATATATATACTCATTGTAAGTCATTAGGGTGTTGATTACAGAAGCAGTGGCAGTGCTGCGTAGCAGACTTGATATAGTGTGACTTGACTCGCATAGAGAATATTGGGGGTGTGGTAGAGGAGGTTGGAGGTCAATGGGGAGGTGATAACAATGAGTACAGGAAGTCAGAAAATGTTCTACAACTGAATGTGGTGACGCCTATACAACTCTTTTTAATATGACTGAACTATTTATTTTATGGTATGTGAATTATATATCAATAAAACTACTTTTAAAAGTAAATGAAATGGTTTATTTTAATAGAATAAAATTGTTTATTTAGTTTTATATTAAAGTTATTTATCATATTATAATGTTAGAAATTTTAGATATTAATTTCTAAATATTAAAATTTAAATTAAGAAAGATTGCACCATGGAATGCATATTCATATATATGGAACATATACTAAAATGTTGATCATTGAGATTTCTTAGACTATTCTTTTTATTCATCTTTGTACTATATATTTTATAAAACATTTAACTTTTGTTCTCTATAACCTAGTTTTAATATGTATTTGTCATCTATTCCTTAGAGAATTTTTCTTTTAAAAAAAACTTTGAGTTTTTCTTAATGTTGTAAATTGTCCATGTAGTGAAACCATTATTTCTATCATGTAAGTTAATTTTAAATGGGATATCAAGTATTGATTTTCACATACAAATCTTCAAAATATTTAAAGGTAGGACTTACATTAGAGGCATTCATTTCCCATATTATTCATTTGGTTAGACAAGCAAAAACCAAAGCAGTAAGTGAAGTTATATTATTCAACAGTGCAAGTATCTTTATATACTGAACCTTGAATAGTAGTAGCAAAGAAAATTACAATGCATATAAATGAAACAGCACAGGTACAGTGTAAAATAATATCAGAATTTGATATTCTCTATGTATGGTTTTATTCTTATTTTTAAATAATAAGAATATTTATCATCATAATAAACTATCATAGAGTATAGTAAAATGATAAAAAGCAGTAATTTCTGACTTCCTTTAATTAAATAGATTCAGAGATATTTATCATACTCCAGAAAATGTCTTGATTATCAGACTTTCTGTTTGGTTAAAAACTTCTATTGTTTAATCTTTATGTTACCCAAATCAATGACCTCCTTGATGTCAATGTATATTTATTAAATGTATAATTAAACTATTTTAATGTAGCTGTCTCGTAGGAATTATTTATACTTCAGATATTTTATTCTATAAAGAGAGTATTGTTGTAGATTTCTTGAATATACTATGCCTGAACCTCTATGAAATTATTGTTGAGCATATTTTGTCTATGTTTTCATCTGTTCTTATGGAAGAGATCCTGAATTAAAGAAGTCAATTTCTAGAAGCTCTTATTTTAATTGGTGGCATAAAATGATGTGATAACATAATCAAGTACCTATTCTTGATGATTAAACATGTCATGTATGATTCATTCCAAAGCTCCACTAGAAGGCTTAACTCTGGACTCCTCAGGTGATAGGATCCTCTTAAATTCTCTCATAACACTGATACACTGATGAAAGCTTCAAGTTCTCATCTACTTGCCAGTTCTGTTTCATACATTTTAAATCTTAGAATGCTGCCTGATGGTGATTATGAGTCTTTCACATCCAGTCATCCCAGAAATCGGTGGGTTGTGTGTTTGCTTGTTTACGTTACTGTAGCTGGAGAAGGAAGGGCTGGGCTATGCCCTGATTGCCTCACTCAGTACATTTCTTGCACGGATACATGACTAGAAGTAGAATCTCTAACATCACTTCAGCCTGGAGCTTTAGGAACGGAAGAACATAAAGTCAGGATATTTAATAACTTTACTTTTTCACCCCAGTTTCTTATTTTTTTGTATTTAAATGTAACATCTTGCCCCTTTTAAAGCTTGCTATCACAATGAACCCTTAAAGCCATTTCAACCTTGTGTTCATGGTCTGCCTCATATGGAGGATGTGTCTGTGTCTTTCTCTCTTTCAAGTCTCAGTAAATCTTCCCTTTAAATTAAAAATAAATAATGCCTATTAGTGTTATAAATATCCCTTTATGGTTTAAGTAAAACAAAGGTATACATACAAGAATACGGCAAAAATTTTTGTTATGAGGATTATAGTTCATGAAAGCATGGGTTTATTCCAAACAAACATGTTTAAACATTTCTCCCAGATCCATAAACAGCTGCAGACATGTTAAGTAATTCACTTGTCTCAGTCTCATTAAGGCAACTTGAAAAAAAAAAGATGCTTTTTGTTCAACACAATTTTCAAACCAGGAGGCATCTTCCATAAATGATTTTAAAGAAAACTCTGGTACATCCCTTTCCAGCATTGTCACCGATTTACACGAATGTTATTTCACACAAAACAACCGCTTTTAAGTGGACCAAGAGATTAAAAGAAAGTCAGAAAGACTTCAAAGAAGTGTTACAAAAGGAAGATCGTCAACATTGAGGAATGCATAACTCTGCCTGAAGCCCAGAAACAAGTGGAATAAGACTGCACCATTACTGTTGATGTGATGGCCAGTAAACTTAGGACGTCCGATGGCTCCGCATTTTCAATTCAAACAAACATCTCAGCTTTTGCAAGATTTTAGCTAGATGGATGGCGGAAGCATTGTGGACGATCTGCTCGTTCAAAGAACTGATATTTCCAACACACGTTTATGCAAGATAAAAGTCAATGGAGGTGATATTATGGAATAAATCAAAACCTTGCTTTGATGAGCAAGGGACTATCAGAAAAAGTGACATCCATGGGATCTGCTGGGGTGATTAGCTTCAAGGCCGACAGGCCAGCTCGGAGAATTTGATGACTATTTTGCAGAGACCAAAGAAGGTAATCCTGATAGATTTTTCTCTATGGACTATCATGGAGCATTATTAAGAGTATGTTTTATGAAGATTGAAAACAGCATCAGTAAGAAGAATATCAGGGAAGGTGCATCGCTTTAAGGCACCTGCTCTTTCAGTAGCAGGCTCTGTCTAAGAAGAAACTTTGTCTGAGAAACCTTGATCCATCCACCCTGTAGCTTTGTTTCTGCTGCCTTCTTTTTCTTCCCAGAGCACCAAGGCCATTTAAAAGAGGAAAATGCAAGTCCCCGAGGGATGACAAGACTGAATATTGACATGATATAAGACAGAGAGTGCAGAATTTTAATTGAATTCACCGATCGTTTTAGTCTGCAATAATATGGATGATGGCAACATATGTATGAATGTGCTGGACACAAATGATGTATATATGGATTGTGAAAAGAGTTGTATGATCCCCTAATAAAATGATTTTTAAAATGGATAATGTACTTGAATGAAAATAATATGGCTTATTTTGCCCTCTTATCATCAGTGACCCACCGAAAACTCTCATAAGCCTCAATTTGATTTAGCTTATTAAAATCCTTAAAGGAAAAACTAAAAGCAACAACAACTAGCTTTTCCAATAATTCTTCTAATGACTCCTTGGTGGGTAGATAACTGTGGTTGAATCAGTTCTGATTCTTACAGACCGTAAATGTGCCAGAATGAAACGCTACTCTCTCTTTGCCCTTGTTAGCAATATTGGAGCCTATTATTACAGCCACTGCCAACCGTTTTTGTTTAAGGTTTTTTTCTCTTTCACTGACCCGAATCTTTACCAAATATAATGTTTTTCTTCAGGAACTAGTTTCTCTGATGACATGTCCAAAGTACATGAGATGAGGAGGCTCCATCCTTAGGCTTTTAAGGAGCTTAATGACTAATTCTTCTAATAAAATCCGTTCCTTCTTCTTACAGCCCATGGGATATTTCATATTCTTTGACATAATTAAAAAGCATCCATTATTTTATCCCCTTTTAGATGGAATTGACTCAATAGCTGAGAGTTTTGTTTTGTTCTGCTTAAATCATTAGCCAGTTTCCCCATGCGTATGATGTAATTAAAAATACCATAGCTTGGGTCAGGTGCACTGTACCTTCAGTGTGACTTGCTTAAACACTTAAAGAGATCTTCTGAGGCAAAGTTACCTAATGCAACCGCGCCATTTGATACCTTGACTGCTGCGTCCATGCGTCCAGGGACATTAATTGTGCATCCCAGTTCAATGAAATTCTTGACAATGTCAATCTTTTCCTGAGTTTTCATGATGTTGTTTATTGAGCTAAGGTTTTTGTTTTTCTAGATTGAAGGTAAATCCACTTTGAAGGCTGTAGTGTCTGATCCCCCTTAGGAAAGGCTTCCAGTCCTCTTTGGTTGTGTTTTCCTGTAATCATGATGCTGTGTTTCTTTGTAAATAGACATCTTTTGGGGTTTATTTGCTTAGCATAGAGATTGAATATGGATGGTGAAAAGATACAGTGCTCTTCAGATTTTAAATCAAACTATACCCTTGTTCTTTTTCAGCAACTATTACTCAATGTTCAGATTCTGTGTGAGCACAATTAAGTTCTGGAATTGCTATAATTTCTTTTTATCCATACTGTCAAATGTGTTTGCATAGTCAATAAGACACAAACAAACATCTTTCTGTAATGCTCTATTTTTAAACCGGGTCCGTCGGGCATCAGCAAAGATACCCCTCCTTTTAAGTCTTCTAAATCTGGCTTTTAATTTCGGTAGTTTCCTATACACTGCAACCATTGTTCAATTATTGTCAATAAAATGCTATGTGTATATGATATCCTTGACATTGTTCAATAATTTCTGTATTCTTTTAAACCTTTGTTTTTTGGAATGATTTCAAATAAAGATTTCCTCCGATCAGTTTATCAGGCAACTGTCTTCCAAATCTTTTGGCTAAAGTCCTTGAATGCCCCAAGACTGCTCCCATTTGTTGAAATCTTTCCATTGGAATTCCCTCATTTCCAAGAGCCTCATGTTTTATCATTGCTTTCAGTGTCCTGTATCTTTCTTTAATCCCTTAGATAAATGATGACATGCTACCTGCTACAATTGCTGAACATCATCATTATTTTTTGAATAGTGTCTTTGTTTATTCTTTCCATTTTCTTTTGATGCTTACTGCATTGTTCAATATTTCACCCATAGAATCCATCAATTTTATAAGATGAAGCCTGAAGTTGTTTTCAGCTTGAAATACTAATCTTAGTTTCCTTTTTTAAAAACTCTTAATCTTAGAATACTGTACTTTGTCTTCTAGAGCTGCCATTTCAAAACCACTTCTCAGTTATGTTATTATTTCTTCTTTTGCTTTAGCTATTTTAGGTTAAAGAGTAAGCTTCAAGATCTCTTCTGACATCTACTTTATCTTTTGTTATTTACTGTCTTTTTATTGATCTAGTTTGTGCTTCACCTATATATCCTTGATGTCATCCTACAATTTTTCTGATCTTGGTGCTTAATATTCAACATGCTGTATCTATTCTTGTGAATTTCAGTTGGAATATACTTAAGGTCTTACAATGGCGCTTGTGGATTTGTTTTCATGTTCTTTCTCTTGTACTTGAACTGACACATAAACAATTGTTGATCTTCACTTGACCTCCGGCTTTGTGGCAACTGATGATATTGGGCTTTTCCATATTCTCTCAACATAACTGCAATTTATTTGATTCTCCCTGCATAATAAATGTTTATATGGTTGAAATAATTTAGTATTTTGAAAAGTATTTGCAACGACTAAATCTGTGGTCTTTCAAATTCTATTATGACTCCCCTGTGTAGTTTCTTTCATCAAGGATATGTTTTCTAACTGCTCACTCTTCTTTTTCCCCCAAACTAATTCCTTTCATTGACCAGCAATTACCAATGCACCTTTATTGACACATTTGACGCAAACAATTTGTTCTTTTTATTAATGAGAAATTTAACAATGAGAATGACGGCATTCCTAAATTAGTCACTCCTGGCTAATGATTTTTGCATTCAAGATAATCAGTACCAGTTCATTTTAGCTCACTGATGCCTCCAAAATCCATCGTGATAAGTCCCATTTTATGTCTAATAAATTTCAATTTTCCTAGATACATAATTTATGCGTTTTAATTTCCAATTATTAATGGATGTTTGCAGATTTTTTCTCATATTTGGTGGCTGAGAAAATAATTATGAATAACACATATGTCTGCATAGCCTCTGAACAGAGTCATTGATTATAGCAAATCATCCTGCTCTAATTTCTATTGGAATTTTTATCCTTATTTTTAGATTACCAAATAAACATATATTAAAGAGAAAAAAGTTTAAAAATTAATAAGTATGGTCCTATTTAATTTGTTTCATCTGGGTGGTATATAAAATGATATATACAAGCTATAAATAATGGCTTCAAAATTACTTAATTTTTTAAAATTGGCCATTGCTTTCTTTTTAAGCAAATTATGGAAAACAGGTAACTGGACCCAATAGTTGCCCTTTATTTATTTATTTATTTTAACTATTTCTTTCTTTTATTGGGGGCTCTTACATCTCTTATCACAATGCATACATTCATCCATTGTGTCAAGCACATTTGTACACATAATAGCCTCATCATTTTCAAAGTATTTTCTTTCTAATTGGGCCCTTGGTATCAGTTCCTCATATTTTCCCCACCCTCCCCTGTCTGCCCTCCCTCATGAACCCTTGATAAGTTACAGATTATTATTTTCACATCTTACATCATACTCTGTTGCCCCTCGCCCACTCTTTCATTATTTGCCCCCCTGAGAGGGAGGTATAGATTGATTCTTGTGATCAATCCCCCCTTTCTACCCCACCCTACTCTAATCCTCCTGGTATCTCTATTCTTCTTGTTGGCCATGAGGGGTTTATCTATCCTGGATTCCCTGTGTTCGGGGCTCTTACCTGTAGCAGTGTGCATGTTCTGGTCTAATCCAATTTTTAAGGCAGAATTGAGGTCATGATCGTGGGAGGAAGGAAACATTAAAGAACTAGAGGAAAGTTGTATGTTTCATTGGTACTATTCTGCACTCTGACTGGCTCATCTCTCCCCTGTGGTCCCTCTGTGAGGATATTTCCAATTGTCTACAGATGGGCATTAAGTCTCCACTCCATGTCCCCCACCCCATTGACATCGGGTATGATTTTGATATGAGTCATAGATGTCTGATACCTGATCCCATCAACACCTCATTATCACACAGGCTGGTGTGCTTCTTCCATGTGGGCTTTGTTGCTTCTTAGCTAGATAGCTGTTGTTTATCAGCAAGCCTTTAAGACCCCAGATAATATATATTTTGATAAGCAGGCACCATCAGCTTTCTTCACCTTTGCTTATGCACCCATATTGTCTTCAATGATCATGTAGGGAAGGTGAGCACCACAAAATGCCAGTTTGTTAGAACAACATGTTCTTGTGTACAGGGAGTACTTGAGTTGAAGCCCAATGTCCATCTGCAACCTTAATTCTTAGCATATAGATATGAGTATATAGTTCTATTCCTATTTTAACTATGTCTTAAAGATTTGGACTTGACCTTGTAATCAATTGTAATTTTAAGGTATTTGGGCACTGAAATGAGCAGTTACTAAAAATATCTCATATCCATAATTTATTTCTATAACAATGTAATATTTAAAAACATGACAAACTCTCAGTGACACAAAACAACAAAAAAATATTGCTTGTGTGCCTGTAATTGAAAACTAACATCTTTTGACTTAGCTGGGCTCACTCATGTCTGATTGTTTGGTGTCTGCTGGGTGATGCACATTGTCCCAACTGAGAATACTGGGACTACTTATATCAACGATTCATGTCTTTCATTCTTGAAGCTATCATGACTTGTGCTCATGTTGATGAAAAAGGAACAAAAGATAAGTCAAATCCAAACACTGAAGTGCTTCTCAAACTTTTTTTGTCATGTAGAGAAAGCCATATGGGTAAACACAGAGTCAGAATGGGAAACTACTGGAAAGTTATATGGCAGAAGATGAAATACAGGGAAGAAGGAAGAATTGGAACCAAATTCCCTTAATAAAAATATCAAAAGTTTAGTTTTTCTTCAAAATTATTCCTATTGGTAAAATAATTTTTTAAATTTCAGGATTATATATAGCATTTTTGTACTAAAGCTAAAAAGCAATGGATTCAAATAGTAGTTCATGCCTAGAAGTCAGTCTGAAAATTGTCTACAGGGATGAGAAACTCTAGAGAATACGAGGCCTTGGTACATGCCACCAGGAAATTTGAAACCATGAAATACTGTTTCAGAAGGGCTAGAGACCACTCAGAACACTATGCGCGCTAACTTTAGCAAAGAACATTTGTGTGTTGAGGGTGGGTGGGAGAAATGTGTCTTATCTCTTGTGACTCAGTCAACAGATTCTTTAATGGGATCGAGATCTTTATATACTGAGAGATGAAGAAATGATGGCTAATTCTTTTGCACTGGTTTTGATTTTAAGTATAGTAGAATAGGAATAATTACATATGGCTCTTTTCCTTTAAAGGAAGGAAGGAAAGGAGGGGGAAAGAGAGGGAAGGAAGATATGGGAATTAGATGGAAAATCACACATCAGCCATTCCCTAATTCCCTTTCATAGGAGAAAAAAAATGTGACATCTTCAGTGTAGATTTGGATTTGAAGAAATAGAAACGAGGATAGACATTTAATCATGGCATTTCTTTTCTAAGGCTCTGTCACCATCAAGATAGAGATAGCTCTTAGGATAGATGACAGAATATGAAATCTCAACAAAATAATTAATTTCTTTGCCTCAGTCTGTGGAACCAAAGCAAACACTCGACATACTCCCAGGGTAAATTCTGATTCATGATGACCCTATACATTGTTTCCAAGTCTGAAAATAATTGGGGCACTGAGTGGCTGATGGCCTTGAATCATGAACCCTGAGGTTGTCAGTTCAAGTGTCCTGTTGAACAGTTGGGTTTGCCAGATGAACATTAGCACTTATTTTGACACCAAGCTGCGTGCCCTTGGAAATTCTGAGACTTTATCTTAAAAGTTGACAAATGTTTCAGAATCTGTAACATTCAGGCAGGTCTCATAAACATTCTTCAACAAACCAGAAGTATCAAGTGTGCGAAAGTGCTTTAGTTCCCCACGTTGGCATCTCTGACAGACCTAGACTTTGAGGGAAACCTGGGGGTCCTGGGGGTCATAAACCGGGTTGCAAACTATAAAATATTCAAAACGCAATGCTATTCTGTCAATTCCTACTCAAGGAACCCTAAAAGACAATCAAACTATATATTTGGGTTTCTGAGGCTGTAATTCCTGCTGAGAGCAGAAAGCCTCATCATTCGCCCAGGGAGCAGCTGTTGGATTGGAGCAGCTAACCATGGGGTTATCAGTTTATTTTGAAATCCACTGCATTTCCAATTAGTCAGCCTCGTTTAAAGAGAAATATGAGCCTGTCTTCTACCTTAAAAAACTAAAATCCTGGAAACACTGGACAGGGTTCCTAGGAGTTCGAAGGAGCTCATTGGCTAAGATTTGAGTAAAACATGGAGTTTTGTAAGATGAAAAAAACATACTGTATTCAATTATTAATTCCTAAGTATGAAGGTAAGTTGAACCACAAGGAATCAGAAATTGAGGCAGGATCATGTAGGTCAGAGACATTCGTTAGTTTTCAAAGCACTGAAGCTTGGAGAGGAGACATTTCTTTTGCAGGGAGATTAAATAGAAGAGGAGAGTGGTCATTTCACACAGGGGCTGCCTTTCATCTGCAGGCTGCCTTTCCCGACTTTGCTGCTGCTCCTGTCAATTTCCCCCTCCTCCTTCTCCAGCTCCTCCTCCTCCTCCTTCTCCTTGCTTTTCTCTAGTTCCCTGTGCCTTGCCTGAGTCACTTTGATAGCTGACCTATTGTTCTCTTCTGAAATGGAGACTACTCTTGACGCACTCAGCACTGTCTCGGGCTTGCAGAGGGACCGGCGTGACATATGGGAGGCCATGAATGTGTTCAGCTGGGAATAAGCTTGGTGAAGCTTAGACAGAAAATGTTAAATAAGTAATATCACATATAAAATTAATTATTTCACCTCTACTCAGTTTAAAATTACTCAAGAGCAAAACTAATGTGTTTTTTTCCTTCAAATTTGGGATATAGCAAGATAAGCAAGCAGAAGCAGTGCTATGCTTTCCTATGTGTTCATGGTTTTGTGCTCATACAGATCTATCTATTTTTGCCCTTGATCCAGGCCCAGAATCTTCTAGTAGGATCACCAGAGTGACCCTTGAGAAACATTCCCCCATCAGGAATTCATGTAGTTAGATTGGTAATATTTAAATTGGACTATTCCATTTGTGGACACACAAAAAAAGCATGAAAAAATATATACAGAGATTAGTCAGTATAAAAACTCTGTCCTAGTCCACTCCAAGTAGAAATAATATTTATCACCCTTGAGAATTTTGCTCTAACTCTGAAGAAGACACTGCTATTTTGTTTCTCCTGAAATAGATGTGCAGATACACTTTTATACCACGTCTTCCATACAATGTCTCTGTGAACATACACTTATTTAATCATTTGTCCTTAAGAACTTAATAATATTAAAAGTTATACTATTATTTAATAAATAATCAAATTAATTTTACCAAGAACCAATCATTTCATTCATCCATAAATTTAACTAAATGTAATCATTACATTGATATGTAAAAGTGATCATGTAAATTCTATATATTCACTCTTTATGTGTACATTAATTTAATTGTTCTGTAAATGACCTCACAGAGAAATATGGGTCTTGTTGTCTGAATTTAAAATTAGTCTTATTCCAGGTATCCCGAGACCATCAGTGTCACTAGGGATAGCTGAGTGTATGTCTGAAATAATACCACTATAAATTATAGCTGTAAAATCCAAAATGTGAATCCAGCTGGAACTGAGAGAATGGAATCTTTTTCCATAAAAGAAAATGTAGAAGTCTTTGCAGATCATGGAGCATGTGCAGTAGTGCTCAGAGTAGGGCAGTAGCATCTCATTTCATCACGTCTCCTTGCGTTCTCTCTGAAGAAGTGCTGGCGGGCAGTGAGGATGAGTGATGCTGCCAACTGCAAGATCAGCATGTCAAAACCACCACCGCTCCGTGGGATAAAGATCGAACTTTCTACTCCAGTAAAAACGTATGGTCTCAGAAACTTACAGGGGCAATTTTGCTCTCTCCTATAGAGTCGCTGTGAGTCAGAATTGATGCAATTACAATGAGTGAGTCATTTTTTGTTTGAGGGAGGGAGGCATGCTATTTTTCTTCTGGATTATCTGAGCCAAAAAACTGGGGAAAACTCAGTAGGAAAAGGGTGACATCTGAGCAATACCAGGCATCTTCACTATTAAAGTAATAGGTTTTAGTAGTAGGGTAGCAGATGGACATTGGGCTTGTACTCACGTACTCCCTCAGTGCAAGAACACTTTGCTCAACAAATGACCATTCCATGATACCCACCTTCCCGACATGATCATTTAAGACAAAGTGCATTCATAAGCAAGTGTGGTGAAGAAAGCTGATAGTTCCCGGCTATCAAAAGATATAGCGTTTGGGGTCTTAAAGGCTTGAAGGTAAACAAGCGGCCATCTAGCTCAGAAGCAACAAAGCCCACATGGAAGAAGTACACCAGCCTGTGTGATCACGAGGGGTCAAAGGGACCAGGTATCAAGCACCATAGAACAAAAAATCACATCACCGTGAATGAGGGGGTGTGCAGGATAGAGACCCAATGCCCATCTGTAGACAGCTGGACATTCCTTGCAAAGGGATAGTGGGGAGGAGATAAGTCACTCAGTATGCATTGTACCATCGATGAAACACACAGCTTTCCTCTAGTTCATAAATACTTTCTCCTCCACCCCACTATCATGATCCCAATTCTACCTTGCAAGCCTGGTTAGACCAGAGGATGCACAGTGGTGAAGACAGGAAGTGGAAACACAGGGAATCCAGGACAGAAGAACCCCTCAGAACCCTGGGAGGGAGGCAGGAAAGAAGGTTAGAAAGGGGGAAACCAATTACAAGGAGCTTGATATAACCTCCTCCCTGGGGGGGATGGACAACAGACAAGTGGGTGAAGGAAGACATTGGGAAGTGTAAGATATGATAAAATAATAATTTATAAATTATCAAGGGTTCATGTGGGAGAAGGGAGCAGGGAGGGAGGGGAAGAAAAAAAAAAGAGAAAAACGAGGAGCTGATAGCAGGAGCCCAAGCGGAAAGTGAGTGTTTTGAGAATGACAAGGGCAATGAATGTTTAAGTGTGCTTTACACAATTGATGTATGTATGAATTGTGATAAGAGTTGAATGAGCCCCAATAGAATGATTTTTAAAATTAATTAAATTTAATTTAAAAAAAGAAACAGGCTGAAAACAGACACATGGGTGAGGGGAGGGAAAGTAATTGGCACTTCAGTGACTACAAATATTGCTTATTTGGAAGATGACAGAAAAACATTGATGACATTTTGGAGGTCTATTTTTTAACATTTTAAACAGGTAAATATTACTATATAAGATTTAAAGATTAAGACACAGAAATCATAAAGTTTAAGGGTGAGAACCCCGCTAGTGATAGTTGGTGGTTTCAGGATTACAACTTGGGTGTGGTTGGTTACAAAGTCTAGACAGCTTTCATGGTACCACACCATGACTAAATCTTGCATTCGTATGGCAAACTCCAAGGTTACTTTCCATTGATGAGATTGCCACTCTTATTTGAAGGAATATCCGTAGTTCTCTTTCATATTGGGTGATTAGAGCATTTGTCTTGACATGTACTTTCAAATGTGGAAGATTTTGTTTTATGAATTTGTTCCACACGTCACTGATTAAAGGTTGTATTTATTTTCTAAAAGTCCTTTATCCAAGACTTACAAGCCTATTCAAATTGGTTGCCCATGTCGTTTCCTTGCAATCTGACAAAGCTAAGTAACCTGAAGCTTCACAGCTTGTCTTTGTAAGTTTATCCTGCCTGAACATAAACACAAAGCACCGACTTTGGGGGTAGTTGAAAGAAGGAACCTTGTGTTTGACACATTTCATCATATGTATTATATTCTTGCAAAGCACCTTTCCTTCTAGTTGAAAGAATGCATTTAGAGGAAGCAGATGGTAACACTGTTTAATGAGCTACTCACTTAAATCCAGTGGGAAATACAAAGACTTAGAAAACAGATATCAAATATAGAGAAATACAAAAAATAACATTACTTTTAAGATTTTATATTCTATATCTAAAATATATATTCTCCTAGCATAGATATTTCAGTGCATCTTTATTAGAAATATATTAGTTTGATTTCTCTTTAATAAGTACTCAATTTAACTGATTAAGCAGGATCAATTAAATAATAAAATGTGAGGGGAAAATGTATTATATACAAATGCATTTCCATAATAAACACATCATTACTTCAAAGACATTAAATTATTAAAAGGGAATTTGATACTTGGCAAAAATACTGTTTTGACCTGTAGTTAAGGTACATATGTAAGTGTCTTACTTTTTATAAATGATCATTTTATTGTATGAACTATATCTTATCATTCCCATGTGATTTAGATCTATTTAAACTATTGATGAAATGTATTAAGGCAGCTGAGCTAGAAGTTCATATATGCATGTGAAAGTTGGACTTTGAAAAAGGAAGACTGAAAAAATATGTATGAATTATTGTGCTGATAAAGAATATGGAAAGTACCATTAGTTGCTAGAAGAGCAAAAGAATCTGTCTCAGAAGGAGACTAGACAGACAGAATCCTCCTTAGAAGTGAACATGATGGGACTTTGTCTCTCTTACATCGGACATATTATTAAGAGAAACCAGTCTATGGAAAGAGACACCCTGCTTGGTAAAGTAGAAGGCAGCAAAAGAAGAGGCACTCAGTGAGATAGCCTGACACAGTGGCTGCACCAATGAGCCTCAACAGAACACCAGTTGTGCAGATAATTCAGTGTTTCAATAGGGTTTATATAGGATTGCTATGAGTCAGATCTAAGTTGACAATGCCTAATGATAGCAACAACTTCCAAAACTGTATGAGAATAAAATTCTGTTTAGCCCAAGGAATATATATATATATATACATATACATATACATATACATATACATATACATATATATATATATATATATATATATATATATATATATATATATATATATATATATAGAGAGAGAGAGAGAGAGAGAGAGAGAGAGAGAGAGAGAGAGAGAGAGACCACAGTGAGAAAAATCAGAACCCCACGTGACACAATAGTTCAGTTCTCAGCTGCTAATTTAAAGGTTGGTAGGCAGAACCCCTCAACTGCTCCCAGAGGGAAAGCTATAGTCATCGTTCATCATAAAAGTCTTAGATGTCCTATCAGACCGGTCTACTCTCTTCTATCGGGTCTCTGAAATAGAATCGACTCAACAGCAAAAGGTTTGGTTTGGGTTTGAGGGATGATTCAGGTCTATAACCACAAAGAAGGAGAATATTTGCTTCCACAGCAAAAACAGTATGCTAACTACCATTCAATGTGTCTACGGCATTCAGCCCCGGAACAGTAGAGGTAATGCAGTATCTTCCTGCATCTTGTATTCAAAGACAGGACAGACTTCTTTTTCATTGCAATGAATTTTTCAAATTAGTCCAGTTGTTTTATCCTAGAATCTGGCCTTAAGAAAAAGCGCTTGGGTCTGTTTTATTTTCATAAATCTGCTCCTTAAGCAGATATTAGAGTTCTGGGTCTCATCTAAAGGCACACTAGTGGCAGAGTGATTAAGTAAATGGCCGTTCTCTGAAAGTTTAGTGGTTTAAACCCACCAGCTGCTCTTGGAAGGGAGCTATGGCAGTCTACTCACACAGAGATGATAGCCTTGCAAACTCTAGAGGGCAGCTATACTGGGCTCTGAAGGATTACACTATGTTAGAAACAACTGGACAATAGGTTTGATGTATTTTTAATCTCTTCTAAATTGTTGTCAGGTGGCATCACGCCAGTGTGGTTCACAGCAGAAGATGTACAGCACTGCTGTCTTGTGCTATCCTCACCCTCACTGCTGTGCTTGAGGCTAGTGTTGAAGTCACTGTGTCAATCCATCTTTTCACAGGGTTTTCTCTTTCCCTGACTATCTACCAAGCCTGAGATCCTGACTCTCCTGATAGGAGGTTCAAAGTGTATGAGATGAAGCCTTGGTATCCTTATTTCTCAGAACATTCCACCTGTAGTTCTTTCAATACAGATCTGCTCATTGTAGAGACAGACCATGGTATATAGAAATTATTCACTCACACCATAATAGAAATGACGTCCTTTCTTCTGTAGTTTTCCTATTGCATTATCCAGCTTTCAAATGCATTCCAGGCTGTTGAAACTATGATGATGGTATCAGGTGTACCTCAATTCTCAAGGTGATGGCTTTGCTTATTTATACTTGACCTAGTTAGTGGTTTTGCAGCAAACTTAGCCTAATTAATAAATCACTTAAGCAGTTTAAAATGGATATGCTGGGAATTAGTGAGCAGAAACACACGCTATTGGCCATTTTTAATCAGGTAAGCCTAAGACTTATTGTGCCTAGAATGACAAATGGAAGGAAAAGGCATGGCACTCATTGTCAAGGAGAACATTTCAAGATCTATTCTGAAGTATAGTCTGTCACTGATAGGATGGTATCCATTTGTCTATTAAAAATACCATTATTTTAATTTAGCACTGACCTCTAATGTCAAAGATACAGAGATGGAAGATTCCTAGCATGTTCTGCTGTCTACATCAAAATACATTGCTGATTGGAATGGAAACTCTTATTGAAATGAAAAATGTAGAAATAAAGAAGTATCAGTACTTAGAAAATATGGTTTTGGTGATAGAATCTATCATGAATATCCTATAATAGAATTTACTAAAACTAATGGTTTTTTCATTGCAAATACCACTTTAACAGCATAAATGGAGATTCTACATGTGGAACTGCCCACATTAAATACATAAGAATAAAAATAATATTTGTGGAAAGAAATATTGGAGAAACTCAGTATCGTCTGTCATAATTAGGGGTTGGCGGTGATATACAATATCAATTGCTCATTGCAAGTTCAAGTTTGAGTTAAAGGAAATTAAAACAAGACCACAAGAGTATAGGAATTATGGTTTCAAAAGTACATGGACGGCCAAAAGAATAAACATTCCTGTATTGAAAGATGTACAGCTGAATGCTCCTTAGATGCAAGGATAGTGATACTTTGTCTTATGTAATAACAACAGCAACAACATGAAAACCAAAATAGGACCTTGAGTATGTCACACCTGACTTTAGACACCAGCTCATGAATAGAGTTGACACATTTTGTATACTAGTGACCAAAGACCAAACACATTATGGGAACATGTCAATGCATCCTGACATGAAAAAGCAAAAGGTCATTAAAAAGGACAGAAAAGAAAAATAATAGGCCTCTGAAAGAAACTTTGACACTTATTCTTGGATATTGAATTGTAAAGTGAAGGAAATAAATTATCTTCTAAATTAGAGGATACCAATATATGCATAAGAAGAGGATTTTTTCCAAAGAGCAATATATAAATTTCTTAAAATCAGAGTAAGGAGTGGTGAAAGCCAGACCTACTTTTGAACCAAAACCCTGCACCAAGAAAATATTCTGAAAAAAGGAATATATTTTTTACTGATACCTGAACTTCAGATGAATCAAATATTAGAATCTTTTAACCTCTTTTTACAAAGAAAATTATGATATTATATAAGATGTGTAATTATCAAGGTCTTCGAAGCTGATTTAAACAATAAAAGATTCAATCTGACCAATCAAGTAAAGATAAATAGTAAAGAATATTTTAGAGTTTTACTTAATGCATGGTACCAAGACTCCTAATGATGTGCTCGCTTACAGAGAATTTGACATACGTTCATAATGATCATCATTAGTCCAAAATGAGGGTAAAAATAACAATCAGCATAAAGAAATATAACCTGACATTTGAGCATTTGTGAAAGAATGTGAGACCATCCATTTTTCACATCCTCTGAGGTTTCATTATCATTCAGCTTCTGTATAGCCAGAGGAAAATGTTGAATGATGTTTATTCAGTGAAACAATAGTTGCTCAACCTCCATGGAACTATAAATAGTTTTTGGACTGACATTTAATGAAACTTCTGCATCCTCAAAATAGTTGACTAACATATTAGAAATAGGGAATCTGCAGGGAACACCTGCCTCTTGACACTACAATTTTATACTAGGAAAAGCAAGACTGTCATCCACAAATCACCCTGAGAATTGAATCACATGGTGAACTCACCCCTCTCAGCACTGAGGTGTGGATGTTTGTGGTAGGAAGATTGCCTTTGCTTTGCTTTACTTAGTGCCTAAAGAGCTATGCAAAATCTGGAGAAAGGAGCTTGTATCTGTAATACAATGATTATATGTCTCTAATACAACCTCCTTGTTTCACAGTATCTTGGCTATGTCTTGCCATCCTTTCTTCACGTAGTATTCACATAATTTATACCTCTGTTCAGAGGTTTTCCTTCGTGTGCTGGCTCAATATTTTCAATGTCATAAACTGAATTCCTATTTCCAGAAGGACTGATTGCAATAAAGACAAGATCTAAAACCCCATACTACTAACTCACATACTTTGGAAAATTCTTAAGGGGCTCTGTTTTTCAGCTATCCTATCCATTACCTGTATTTTATTTTCGCAAAAGAAAACTTTATATAATTTATTTTTTTCTTTTTACAAGTACAAAAGAGAGTTATAGAATTTTAAATTGGAACCCACCCTCCTCCATAAAAAAATGAGCAACACTATTATGTGGAACTAAGCAGTGGTGATGGGGAAATAAAATGCACTTTGAACACTGCTTTAAAAAGAGTAAGTCTTCTAAAATTTAATGGATGTTTAAAGTAGAACAGTACAACACTTGAATAAGTCCATATTACTGTTCATATATTGATTTTCTTGTCCTTAGAGAAATGCCTCCTGTATTGAGATGACGCTTCCCCTATGTTTGCATGCCTCAACTAACCTACATGACAGAAACCTGTGGGGGAGATGGCTTGGATTCTGGCTTCAACCTCTCCTGATACAGAATCCTATTATCAATCGTTTCATTGCCATCAGCATGTGTTGGATTTAACATGTTCATTTACCCATCCCTCTCATCACCCCCCCACACACACACACAAGAAAATCACTAAGTTTTAAGTGTCTCCTGAGTTTAGCCATTGCCAGAAAAATCTTATTGGGATCATACAGCATGCAGTTGGTCAGACAGCCTTCTTTTAGGTAGCAGTGTTGAAGATATTTTTATTTTGTTGGCAGTTTCCTCCCCCCACCCACCGCCCCCTGCCCTCTTGGTATCACAATAGTAACCTTGACTACCTGTATGCAAATGGACTTTTCTAGATCCCAGGTAACTTAACCTGAACACTGTCAAATTCATCAGCCAGTTTGACTAGTTATACCCTATAATTAAAATATAAATTTATGAAATATTTTGACTGTCTTGAGACCATCCATATACATTGAATTTATCATGAAAACTTTTGTATATAAAATACTTAATCTTCTTATAATCAAGATAAAATAATCATAAATGAAATTATTATTTTAGGATTGCTTATAACCTTAGACTTTATATCAAGTATTTATCATCAGATTTTCTTTGAGGTCTTCTTCTCTTTTAACTTGCCACAAGTTAATTTGTAATTGTTTTTATAGGCAATAGCAGCATCTGTGTACTTCCCACATAATAAGATTACACTCTTTGTCTTACTCAATTGCAATCAGGATTTACCAATACATAGAAAAACTGCAGCACCATTCCATTGAAGGGCATGTTTTACTCGCAAATACAGCGTTTGTGTGCAACTAGACCTAAGAGTGGTGAGAAAAGCACTTAACAAATTCTATTGTGAATAGATTTTCCTGAAAGGAATAGGATATTTAATAACAAATAAAATTAATATAAGGAATGTGGAGTAAATGTCAGGTGCTGTATATAGTAAGCTCCTAACAATGACTTATGTAAGATTTCAAGAGCTGTGATTTCTAATATTTATCAACTCATTAAACACTGTGCTAAGTTTTGACATTTAGATTTCGCTTAGGAGTGAAATTTAAATGGAAATGCTGGTCTCTTGGGTTTAGTAGGCATTACCACTGTCTGGAATACTTAACCATTGGGGAATGTAAGAATTTTAGTGCTTGCTAAACATAGGCTTGTTTTTTAAAAACATAATGTGTGTGTATGTGTGTGTGTGTGTGTGTGTGTACTTATCCTTGGAGAGATATGTATGTTGTTTATGACACTATATTTTTACTTTGTTTTTAATTTTGTTGGGCAATAAATTGATATAATCTCATTCACTCTGGATTTGAATGTCAGTTTGTAGTAAATCCTGATGATTTTTAAAGGCGTAAGTAGTCATAACAGTAATTTCTTTGAAAAATAAAAGAATGAAGAATGTCAATTCACCCAGAATTGGCTTTCATGAAGTGTGAAGCAGCAGGTGTGAAACAACAGATTGAGAGATAAGAACTGAGCTAGCACAGCTGCCAAGCTGGTTTCAGTAAAAAAAGAGAAAAAAGGCAAAAATGAAAAACAATTTATTCTGATTATCTGATTATATCAGGGAATTTCAAAGTTTGGGGGAAAATGGAATTAAAGCATAATGGAATTTTTTCAAATATTTTGAAATCCCTTTATAGGATGGTAGTTGCGTGTGTGTTATTTTGGCAGATTATATGATATTTGTTGTTTAAGTGGAACAATGAAAATTGGCTAGAAAAAAAATTAAGTAAGAATTCAGAAAATCAGTCTTTCTAATCAGGAGTATGAACTGCAAGTTCGTGGTCTATCAGTAATGATCATTAATGCATTCAAAGAAGAATCAAAAAGTACTAGGAACCATGATTTTGTTTCACAATATGGCAGTGTCGCCGCAACCTTCCAAACCCCAAACAAAACAAACTCACTGCTGTGTCTTCAACACTTGCGGAGAGTGACGCCCCCGCCGCCCCGCCCATGGGTTTCATCTGAGGTGTCACTCTTCAGTGTAGAAAACCCAGTCTTTTTGCTGCGGAGCTGCTGGTAGTTTCAAACCGCCAACCATGTGCACCGCAGCCCAACGAGTAACCACTGAGTCTAGCAGGGAGGGCTCTTATTGAAACCTTAGACACATTCATAGGTAAAAATTCAAGGACTCTCTCCTGAAAGTAACACCCCTGCGTGGAGAAAAGTGGGTGACTAAGAAGAATCCTGCGTTTGCATTAAGGTGCTGATGGAAAGTGTTGAAAGTCCCAGGAGTGGCCAAAGGAACCAAGAGACCTGTCTTGAAATGCTGTGTGGTGGGCAGCATGGCGGGGCGAGTGCCTGGAGAAGGAAACAAGCAAAGTAGAGGGGCAGTGGGCAAAAGAACCCCAACAAGGTGCATTGACACGGTGGCAACGGGCTCAAACATCAATGTCGCGGTGAGCGAGTGCGGTGCAGGACTGGGAAGTTCATCTTTCTGTTGAACACAGGGCCGCTCCGAGTGGACGACAATGACAGAATGACCACATTAAATAAAGCGCTAGTGACCAGCACATGGATGCTATCTCGACCTACTTCGTGAGGATAGAAAATTATGATACTTTCTTCCCGTTTTTGCTTTTTCTGCTTTTAAGGAAACTCCACAGACAGTGACAAATAGAGTTCTAATGTATTCAGTAACTTTTCATTAGGAGAAATAAGCATGTATATATTGTTTACATTTTATGTGTAATTCATTGTCCCCATAGATACAACTCCTCTCTCTAAGATGATGTTGTGAAGCGATGTTTCTTAGCTATGTTTAATTGTGTTATGTGCTCTGAATGTAGTTGTTATACAAGGGATTCATTTCAGGGCAGGGGGAACAAAACTTTAAATATTGGAACTTATTTGAGCATGGATAATATGAGGATGAATTTTTTATATGTCCTTCAAATTTATTTCATTCAGACTACAGCTGAGAAAGCTATAAATTAAGAGCATCTACCTACATTTCCATCACATTATATACATGTGAAAATAGCACTGTAGATTTGATCAATTTCAGGTTCTTAAATTTTCATTTTGTCATAGTCTTGAAATAATTCCTAATGTGCTTGACACAATGGTTGTATGTATGATTGTGATAAGAGCTGTATGAACCCCCAATAAAAAGAGTTAAATAAATAATTAGATAGATATATAAATTGTAACAGAAGAAAAGCACATTTTCTGAGTAAACTCATGGCTAACTTTTTTTGCTATTTAAAATTTTTACACCCTTTACTGACTTTTATAGTACATATTTTTGTATTATAGCATGAGCTAATTTAGTGGACTACTTAATACACAGAATCTAATCCCTCTCTCTTTTGTAATGCAGTATAATACAAAAGATTCTAAACAAGACCTGGCTGCATTTACACATGCAGCTCTGTTTAACTTATTAATTTATTATAACTCCTCCTGTGGGTTTCTGAGACTGGCACAGTTTATGGGCATAGAAAGCCTCCTGTTTCTCCCACAGAGGTTGATGGTTTCCAGTGGCTGACCTTGAGCTTAACAGCCCATTCGTAACCCACTAAGCCAGTAGAACTCTTGACAGTGATCAGTCCAAATAAATACAAGTTGAATTTAATGAATTTTGAGGATGCATATGTGAAATTTTATCAAACCTGTTTTCTACGGAATTTAAGTATCAGTCCAGTGGATATTTAAATCCAAATCTAGTTCACATTTAAGTTTTTTTTGCATTAATAATTTTGTGAAGTTCAAAATGCTTTTGATATTTTGAAGTTAGTCTTAGCACACCAAATTTTTCATAATGTCACAACAATTTTAAATCTTTGGGTAACATATTTCAACCTAAACCTTAAAATCTAATCGTTCTATAATAGATTGGAATCTTTGACAGATGGAACAGAGTAAACAATTAAAATAGCAGTTATTTCTTCTTACCTTCTCTGTGCCAAAATTCCTCATAGCCCTAATGATGAACCTTTATCTTCAAATATAATGAGCAATTGTGGGAGTGACTCAGGCAACATTCTGGCACCAATAGCTAGGGTCATGATTATTAAACCATTCCCAAGCAAGTGTATTAGCCATGTGGCAAGAGGAAGAGCATAATTTGAGTGTATCTAAGAACATATGTGTACTGAGTTAACATAAACCAACAAGATACTTTAAAAATAAAAATTACAGCAATAACCAATAGAAAACATACATACTCCAAACATGTTGATCAACCACATTGCTGGAAGGGAAAACAACCACAACAACAACAACAACAAAAACAGGACAATTCTCGTACAAAACAAGAAACTAAAAAGTACTTGTTTTAAGTAATATTGTGATGAATTAAGTTCAAGGAAGTTTGCAACTTAAGTCAAAGATAGTAGCATAATCCAATTGACTAACTTCTTCTCAGAGTCAAGGATTCCATGATGAGAGAATGTATGTCACTTTAATGGACAAAACTACCAAGATTACATGTGTCAGGGAGATTTTTAAATTGGTATACCTTTACCAAGAGGAAGGAAATGAATCCTGGGTAGGGACAAGCAGATGGCATTTCAGGCATCGTTGAACTAAAATGAGTGCTCTGACAAAAGCAGCTGAATGTATCTATCTCTTGTTTTAAAGAATGAATCAGCCTTTAGATTTTGCTAATCAAGTTTTGTATCATTCATGAGAAGGAAGCTGGGAGGAAGATTTCGATGTTTGGCAATGACTGTTAATGAGATTTGATATTTGTTAATATTAAATGAAAATAGTTCTGTATCTAATTTGATCACCTGTACCTTTACTAGCAAAGTGAAATAGGATAATGGAGGGAAGGATGAATATGATATTACATGAAATCAAGGTTATAACTTGAAACTGTTAACAGAATCAGTCATCCCATTAAGAAAGGGTTCTCTAATCTGAATGCAGTCAGGTAGGTCTCGTCAAAGTTTTCAGCTGAGACTGTTGAACAGAACCTTTGGCCTTGATGGAAAGGCTCTCTATCCATGTCCTTCAAACAATATCCACTATGAAGGTCTTAAACCTTGGTTCCTTTGCCTTAAGAGTTAAATATTTATTATTGCTTGCTTGTAATTAATTTAAATATCAGGATCTCCATAAAGTTAATCATTTGACAACACAACCCCAGAGTATTTACTTTCATTGGAGTCAGAAACCAAAAATGTAAAACCACACAGATGAAAATGTATTGGCTGAAGAATACAAGAACATATTGCTTGAATAAGAGAAAGATTTCATAGGTGTGTGTTCTCAGTTGAAGAAATAAAAACAATTCATACCAGCTAATTGATGGTGAAGGAGCCTTGGTGGTGCAGTGATCAGGTGCATGGCTTTAACCCACGGTTGGTGGTTCGAGCCCTCACAAGAAATATGGTACCGTGTAACCGTGAAGAGTCTAGCCTTGGCAGCCCTATAAGTAGGTCCATTTTGTCCTTAGGGTCCCTATGAGTCAGACTCTACTTAATGGCAATGAAGTTTTATTTTTGTTGTTTTTGCTTCGGTTATGCAGCAGGGGTGGAGGAGTTATGACTTGTCTGCAAACATTTAGTCACAGAATATTGGAAATTCTGCCACAACTATTTCTCAAATATAGATGTTTCTGTTTTACCAGAATCAACCCCATACAGAATCCACTAGCTATTTCATCGTAGAAAAATGAAGCTTTCTGCTGCCATAGAGATATACAATCTCAGAGACACTATCTAGGGTGAGTCGGAATCAACTCAATGGCAGTGGATGTTTGTGTTAATGTTGTGTATATGTTTACCGGTTTCATTACTGGGCTGCTACTACATGGTCTGTGGTTGCAACCCACACCTGCTGTGCAGCAGAAAGATAAGGCAGTCCGACTGGCAGTCAGTTTCAATACATATGTACACCCTAGGAAATTAGAATCTGTTTCACAGGGTCGCTGAGATTTATAATAATTTTTTGACATGGATTTATTTTGTTTTTTTGGATATTCCATTTCTGTGGACCCCCAGTTGCATCCTTGCCAGAGATAATTCCAGGCAATTGAACAAAGAAAATCTGGGTTATTTAGTTTTTAGGATTTATCTTAGGTATATACAGACTGATAAGGAAAAAGATTGCAAAATGTGTGGTTCCCAGTGGCATGAATATTCCCAAGGCCAGACAATTGACTTCTGAAAATCACTCAATAAAACCCTCTGAATTTCAGTGGTCTTATCCACAACCTATCATGGGCGTAGTGGTGTGGGATCTAGCATCATTTTGTCTTATATGTGCAGACATTAAGACTTAAAACCAGCAAAGAAGAACAATAGCAAAAGTTATCTTATTCACAATCATATTCTGAGAATAAATACTGAGAATTATCTTTTAATATACATGCTAAAATATTTTAATAAACAGCATTAAATTAACTTACCTATTCTACTTGCAAATATGTCAATGAATGATCAGAATGAGTAGTGAAATGAATCTGCTGTTATCTTTATGTATAGCTGTTTTCAAAGTGAATATCTTGTGCTTTTGATTATGGTTTCAGTGATTAAAGATACATGATTTTTCTTCCCCCTGTCTGCTCCAGGAGAGCTAGATGTGTGATTTGTGATGAGCAGAAATCTGAGGTGTCTTCAAATCATATGATTTGGAAATATGATGTGCTCAGAGGGACCACGTAATGAAGGGATTTAGGATTAATTAATATCCTATCTCAAATTTCAAAGTTTTATCTCTTCCTGCTCAGTAGCCTGGATTGGATGGACAGCACTATCTAGGTTGGGAATTAACATTCTATGTAGTTCTGGCATTTTAGGATTAAATTCTGGTCCTTAGCTTGCTCTGTGTTGTAGAAGCGGGATATGAACCATTCTCTTGATGAGATCGGCCATCCTTCTTGATTTCACATGTAATGTCCAGTGAATTACTCATCCTTCCCAGTCGTTTGCTGTCTCAAAAGCATGAGTTACTAAGTGCAAGTGCTAACCTATGTCATTATGCTTCTAATTATGTTGTTGTAATATAGCATAATTAGCCAAGTCGGTTCTGACCCTTAGCGACTCTAATACAACAGAATGAAACGCTATCTGGTCTGTGCCATCCTCACAATTGTTCCTATTCTTTAGCCCATCGTTGCAGTCACAGTGTCAATCCATCTCCTTGAAGACCCTGGCCTCCTCTGCTGTCCTTCCACTTTACCAAACTTCAGTGGTCTCCCCTGACGTATGAAATAGCTATAAGACAACGTCTTGTCAGCCTTACATCCAAGGAGCACTCTGGGCGCATCTCTCTGAAGGCAGTTTCTTTCTTTTTTTAAATAAACTTAAAAAACTAATCTTTTATTAATAAATCATTTTATTGGGGGCTCTTACAGCTTTTGTATCAATCCTTCCATCAATTGTATCAAACACATTTGTACACATGTTGCCATCCTCGATTTCAAAACATTTTTTTTCTGCTTGAGCCCTTGGTATCAGCTACTCTTTTCTCCCTCCCTCCCCCACTCTTCCACCCTCATGGACCCCTGATGAAAATAAATGATTATTTTCCTATCTTACACCATCTGCTGCCTCCCTTCTCCCACATTTTGGTTGTTCATCCCCCTGGGAGGGAGAGGTGTGTCTATATGTCAATCATAGTCTGTTCCCCATTTCTCCTTTTTCTCCCTATCCTCATGGTATTGCTACTCTCATTACTGTTCCTGGGGTGGGTTTATCTGTCCTGGATTCCCTTTGCCAAGAATTCTTATCTGTACCAGTGTACAAGCTCTTGTCTAGTGGGATTTGTAAAGTAGAACTGGGGTCATGATAGTGGGAGGAGAGGGGAGCATTAAAGAACTAGAGGAATGTTATGTGTTCTGTCGGTGCTATGCTACACCCTGGCTGTCTTGTGCTTTCCTTTTGACCCTTCTGTGAAGGGATGTCCAATTGTCTACAATTGGGCTTTGGGTTTCTACTCGACCCCATCATTTGCATCAGGATATTTGTTTGTTTGGGGTCTTCTGTTGCTTGATACCTGATCTAGTCAACACAGGCTGATGTGCTTCTTCCATGCGGGCTTTGTTGCTTCCGTTAGGTGGACACCCATGGCAGTTTCTAATTGTAGTTCTTATATTTGTTACTCGTCTACCTAGTCACCTCCTAAGACATTCCTCTCCAACAGTATCTCATCCTGGTTTATTCCAGAAACCAGTCTCCTTGGAGTCAATTATTGCTTCCTGGGACCCATGTTCAAGACTTGGGACAATTCAGTGTCATCAGTCAAAAGTGTATAATACCAGGTTACTCCATTCCAAGGACTCTTTGTAATCAACCACATACAACTGATGCCAGGCAGCATGTGCCCGAGCCCTAGACTCCTATCTTTGTGCCAGTTTCTCAAAAGGTGTCACCCATCGCAGTGATCTGGGTTTTCTGTAAGGCAGACTAGGGAAGAAATAACCTATATTAGGAAGTATTTCTAGGATCACGATCTGTTAGTCTGTAGTTATTTTTCTGCTATTTCTATTGGAACTTTTATGTCTTTCCCCCCCGCCCCCCGCTTTCATGTACCTGATTAGTGTGTGTTAAACTTACCATTTAGAAATTATCTGAGTCTTGGGAAGATGATATATGCCTCCAGCGAGATTGTTACATTTGCTTCTGCTAGGTTATACAAACATGAATAATTCAAAATCACCACAATTTAGTTTCTAGTTTAATAGATTGCCTATAAACCACACGGAGGATTTTGTGCACCCACCCCAGGCTTCCTGGTGGGAGGAAAGGCTCAGGCTCACCAGTGAAAGTAAGAGGTTCATATATTCCTGGTGTTTGTTGAATGGCTGGTAATGGAACAAGAGCTCATTGCCATTGAATCCAAACTGGCTCGTCGTGATCCTACAGGACAGAGTTGTACTGACCCTATGAGTCTCCAAGTCTGCAATTCTTACAAGAGTAGAAAGCCCATCATTATCTCGCCCCTGCCACCCTACATCCATAGGATTGGCAAAAGACTTGCCTCCTCCCCTTAACCTGTCACTGACGTCCTTTGGAATCTGCAAATATCCCCAGGTGTTCATCTCATCTCATTGTGTTTCTCTCCTAATTCTTGGTCCCAAGATCCTGGAAATTTTTCACTAATTTATGAAATCTCTGGTGCCTCCAAGCATATTTTTAAAATATCTTGTACAACTTTTTATAATAATTTTCAGAATATAGATTTATACAAATTATCTAAGCCATGGTAACAGAAAATTAGTCAAACTAGGTATTTTGCAAGATATATTTACAAAACAACTGACCTTGCAAACACCACTGAAATGATCTTTAGTTTATGATCACAATCGACAAAAGAGTTATATTTATTAGCTTCAGAAATATTAAATATTATAACTGTACTAAAGTATATACTATACAGCATATAATCTGAATTTTCATCATACAGTCTTCTCTGTATCAGTGGGCACACATGTTTATTTTTTTCTCACACAAGTATAAAAATCTCTCATGTGAATCACACGAGTTCTATACATGCATGATAAGGTTTGTATGTCTGTAGTTTGTTTTCGAAAATGAAAATTTTAGTTGTTAAAGTGTATTTTGGTGAACGCTAAAGCAATAAAAAGGGATGATAGCAAATATTACTCTAATGTAATAATCTTATTTCTGATACTATAATAGAGTTCACTCTGTGTACAAAATTATAGGAATCTGATCAAATGAAATTTATCAAAGTGTGATTGCTTCTTGCCGTATTCCCCAGTTAGAGCTATGCACTTCTGAGGGTGGGGTCCGCTGGATCGCAGGGTCCGCTAGATCGCAGGGTCTGCTGGATCGCAGGGCACAACGGGTAAGAAAGGGTGCTGCCAGAGAGAAGGCAGCAGTTGCATATGACCAGCTATATGTGGAAGAAAGCGGGGGCATTTTGGTCTTGTCCAGATTGATAGTCTCAAAAACCCACAGGGCCAGTTCCACTCTGTCCTGGAGAGTATGTAGGACTCAGAATCGGTTCTATGGCAATGAGTTTCAACAATTCTCAGACTAATTCTACTCTTTTCTATTTCTTACACAGCATTATTACGACAGTTTTAGGATTCTTCAAGGGCCTCAAATTGTGCTCCTTTTAAGTTATCTTTGAGATTGGAGAAAAAAAAGTATTCATAAGGGGCAAGAGGAAAACTGTAGGGTGGATGTAGTAAGGTGCTTAAATAGGACAGTCATGCTGCCTTTGAAATGTTAGCAAATGCATGGATCTAATGGGAAAAATCCATCAACCCAACATTCCTGGCCTTTTTCTCATCAAGGTAGTCATTATTGTTCTTGGTGTTAGTAAAATTATTATTATTTAATTATTCTGCATACACTCAATGGCAGTGAGTGTGTCATTTTTTGTTATTGTAAACAATTGTTCATAATAAGTCCCCTTGATTCCCGGGTGTTCTTCTAGAAAACCTATCAAGAATAGGTCAAAAACCAGTCACCTCCAACTCATCAGCTGACCTCTTTATCTTGAATGTTCCTGACCTAGCAGATCACCGTGGAAGCCTCAGTTTTGAATAGAACTCATTTTTGATAGCATGCTAACAAGACTAAAAAATAAATTATTGAGAGAACTTATCTGCAGCAATTCACTGATTACAGTTATGTTTAAACATGGTTTGTTTGGAATGTGTGTGCACATGTTTGACATGGAACCCTAGAGCCAACACATCTTAACTTCCCCCCTCCCCCATATGATGACAACAGCAACGATAGTAGAATACAAACCTAGGGTGTGAGCTGAGCATTGGGTTATGCTTCGACCCCTACAGTTTGTGCAGGGAATTCAGTGCCTTGCAAGCATTCTCTGGTCTACACCATTTGTCCAGAGACAAGCCAGGGGGTTGGAGAGTCGGTGTATGAGGCACTCTTTACTCGGTTTCTTTGCCACTCTTGAGGTTGTGTTTCTGTTCCAGAGTTCCGCCTAAGATATACAATTTTGCCTATAGTTAGGTAGACTCCATAAGCCCGTCTTTTCTCTGGGAGTGCTTTCGACTTTTCTTGTCCTGATGACACTGAGGGTTCAAAAGTTTTGGTCAGATGTGATGGAGGATCGCACTGGGTGAGGTGGCGTGGCTCCCCTTCTGATCTCCTCGGGCCACACAAGGGGGAAAGAGAATCCAAGTCCACACCAGCACCTGACTGACAGTTGTTACATGACAGACATGCTTCCATTCCCCAACCCCCCTTACTTTATGCAGATACTAATATTCCTTCCCAGCCTCTTCTGCTCTGGCTCAGAGTCTCGGTACGGCTTCTCTGTGCTGTCTCATGGTCTTGGCAATAGGGCAGAGAGGATCACTGCTGCCTCCGCCACTGCAGGCAGCTATCTCATGCAAGTTCCACCAGTGACTCTTCATACTTGATGGTTGTGGAATTCCCTGTTTCTTCTTCTAAGATGGCTCACTCTTATAACCTGCAGAAGAATAAAGGTGACCAATTCCCAAGTTAGAGTATTCTACATGCTCTCACCGAGTCATTTGGTGGACATACAAAGACTACAGATAGAACAGTCATGCCAAATCATTTCACTTCATCATATCAGACTAGTAGAATTTGTATGATTTAATTTTTGGTTTTCATAGTTAGGACAGCATTTCGTTTCTGACCTTTAGTGGTTGGCTGAAGTTGGGCTAGTCCGATGTCTCTACAGATAAACTTCCCTTTTGTTCATCACTGCGCTGTTCTCAGAGATGTTATATTCAATGTGACTTTGATGAGGAGACAGGTATGCTTCGAGTATAGTGTCTACATAATTAATTTGGAATTCCTTATAGGAGAGTTGTTATTTCGCTCCCATTCATTAACGTAATCAAACACTACTTTAAATCCCTATAAACTCTTCTCTTATCCCTTAGGTTAGGTTTAATACATTAATGCTAGTCTTTAAAAAAAATTAAGCTCTTAGAAGTAAAAGAATTTTGTTCAGGCCTATTCGATATTTAAAATAATTCTCATTAAATATTTTAAATTACAATTCTCTATTCTAAAACATTTTTGAGTCTTGGCGAATTTGAGGCAAGCAGTTACATATTTTTAAAAGCCTGAAAAAGTTCTGTAGATTAAACAATGAAGAGATTATAATGTTTCTAATTTAGCTATGGTATTAACATCTACAATGCCAAACTGCAGATCATAGACTATAAAAACAGTGGACAAACATTTTACATACTAAAAGATAAATTTATGTTAAGAGCAAACATCTCATGAAAGCAAATAAACAAGTATTGCTATTATTTTTCCAGTAAATACATGCACGTGTTTATTCCAAGCAAAACATGTTCTAACATTTTTCTGTGAGCAGCAGAGGGTCACAGGTAAGTTGACACAGCAATCCGCTGATCTTACTCTCTGAAAGTTCTTTAAAAAGAAAAAGAAAAGAAAAGGGTCCAATGAGAACAGTGGTTTTCTAAGGATGGATCATGAAACATAGAGATATTAACTCAGAAGCCCTGGTGACTGTTTTGGGGGGGACACCAAAGGGTACAGTTGATAGATTTCCTGAAGGACATAGAACACACACAGAAGCTTAGTATAATAATTTTTCAAGAGTATAGAAAGCTGCAATGATGAGAAAATGACCAGAAAATTATGCCAAAATACTTTCCCATAATTACAATATATCTGCTCATTATTTAAGGATAGACAGGGTTGTCCAATGAGAATTGTGTTTGCAAACCTTACCCCATCCGTTCTAAACCCTGACCTTGCACCTTTAGACTTCTCCAGTTCCCATAAATCAAGGAACATAATTGGAGTACCTAGTGATTCCAAAACTGCCATTATGCAATGGTATAAATAGAAGACATCAAAAGCCTTGAGGGAATTGTTAGAAAGATGGAACTGCAGTTATCAGAAATGTATAAATCCAGATGGAAGGTATGTCAAGAAGCAGCTTCATATTTTGATATTTTCTATTTAGTTAAGGTCACTGGGAATTTGTAGCAATACTTCTCATCTTATTGTCATAGGCTGCATAGATTTTAAAATATATTCTCATAAACTTAAAAATAATTTTAACAAATTTGAAACTTACTACTTATCTCTTAAATGTATGTCTTTATTAAGCAGTCTCCCTAGATAGTCCCTGTACTTCAAGATCCTATAATATTAAAGAAAAATCAAACAAACCCACTGTTATCTAACTGCCTCCGACACATGGTGATCCTGTATCAGGATGCAGATGCTTTGTAAATGTTATGGACACAATTAACCTCATCTTTCTTCCTGAGAGTGACTGGTGGATTCAACTACCAACCCTTGAATTAGCAGTCTAGTGTTTACTTGACAGTGCTGCTAATAGCGAGCGCCCCATAAACATTTTTTTCACAATATGATGAATCCTATAATAAAATGATACTCAACTTCTAGAGATTTTATTCCAAATTTAAGATATTTAAAACTTTTCAAAGCTAGTTTCAGATATAAGATTAAGATGATAAACAGTTATAAGTAATGATGTTGAGTTTTATCAAAGTAAAGAAGAAAAGAGTTTTGTCTTGTTTTTCCTTTCCTATGCTTAGAACATTTGATGTGTTTAGATATGTGGCAATTGTGCTAAAAATGAATGTGTAGATAGATGAATCTCCTTACAATTATATGCATGCCACATATTTCACATACATATAAATCATCAGATCAGCACACTAGATGCATTTGGTAGAAAAGCACACTAAGATCATATAATTAATGAATTCTTCATCTATCCTTAATTCCTCTCTCATATACAATAGGGTACAAATGCACAAAGTCTTTGTAATCTCATTGTGATTTTAAAAAAGATGTTCACAACAAGATATAATACTGTATTAAAATATTTAACTTTAATTTTAAGCTGGTATACAAATGAGAGTAAACAGGATAACTCAAAGAATAAGAAATTTAAAGGAATGTTTAATTTACTCTTGTACCATACATTATGTAACAGATAAATGGGGTGCCAAGTTCACAAAATTGAGTCACAATTTAAAAATATAATTGTCATATGCTTGTGGCTTGAAACCTTTAGAGTTATAAAAACATCCTAACAAAAACCTTGTTGCTGCTGTTGGTAGGCGCCCTGGAGGTAGTTTCGATTCATATTAACCCTATTTACAACAGAACAAAACACTTCCCAGTGCCATCCTAGCAAAAAAAAAAAAAAGCCATGCTTTATCATTGATTTTACTTTATATTTAACAAAAGTGCACACTTTTTTCAAGAAGGTACAAATTGTGTGGCATTTATGATGCCACATTGAAGCAGCGCTCCATCATTTCTAGACATGAAGGGGGATCACTTCTGGCTGTTGATCATTTCCACTGTGAATCACACACAAGCTTATGTTCTTTGTGAAATCTCCTTTAAAAATAGCAAACCGATGTCATCCTAATTACGCTAAGATGTGCATTAAGGATTATTTCCCTGTGTGACTTTGGGATCAACGTCAGTTTGCAGTTTAAATAAGAGATTTGAAGTACCAATAATATGTGTAAGTACCTGATTTCTATTGAACTTTTTTTCACCTATGAGGTAATACTGACTTTTCCTTCTCAGGAATATCAAACTATTTTCCAGTTTACCTATAAGAGAGGTATTCCTGTGAGTAATAAAAATACTGTTCTAACCCAAACTAAGAGAAGATAAATTTTATGTTGAAACCTTGATCAACCAGCCAGACGTGGCCAATAGAAGAAATAAAATACTCTTGCTGTAATTTTTCTAATAATAATCAGTGCAATAGCCAATGTATGACAGAAGTTAATAGGTAGCAAACATGTACAGTTACAAACTTTTAGGACAATGTGATATTTTCTAATATTTTAAATGATTACATTTTAATTTTAAAATGTTATACATTGATAGCAATCAGTACATGCAAGTGGACATTTTCCATTTTTTTAAAGGTTATAGTTTCCTGTTACACATAATATTATATTTTTGAGGTATAATTAGTGGGATCTGGTTGTGTATAATATCCAAGTTTATAAATAAAAGCTTTATTGCTTACTGTTTTGCCTTCCTCAAAGTACCTATAATTTTAATTAAAAATAGTGATATTTAAGAAGGTTTAAAAGCTTCAATGTGCGTGATTAAATTTTCTTCTTCTTATAAATTCAAAATTAACTTGAATTACAATGGACTGTCTCCAAATTCACCTCCAACAAAATAAAACTTGTTCAGAATAAGAGTGGTTCTTATAAAGCAATTATAACTACTTCTGTTTTTATTAGTTCTTATTTTATTAATTTTAGATGAATTTTGGGAGTTAATAAATAAAGCCCAAGCATAATCTTGACATAAATCCAAGGACATTTCTCAAATAAGCTAAAAATATTTCCTACTTAAAGACGTATGCCACTGAAAATTCATGATACATTCAAATGATAGAAGGCATGTAGGAACAATTGCATCACATACAGGGAGGTCCCAGATTGTAAATGAGTTCCTTTTATAAATCTCTTATAGAGGAATATTTGTACTTAATTTGAAAACAGTTAGGAATTGTTCAACTCTAACATCAGTTAACCAAATATTTACCTTAGTATATAGTATACCTTCCTCTGCATAAATACAAAATATCTTTAACATAATAATATTAATAACAATCAAATAAAATGATGATGTAGTATATGAGTTAAAACCTATTTATTATTATTAAATATTGAGTACCTGCAGTTTTAGTAGATAATAAACGGTAAATGAACGGCATACAGGCAATATATTTTGCAGAGTAACGACACGATATTCAGGCTTGAGGGAACATTTTATTTTCTGTCATTAAGTACAATGCTATCACTGAGAGTATAGTATCCTATGTAACAACGAAGACCAGTTAATTCCTATTATTCAAATTTAGGCTCCAACAACTACTGCCAAATGGTGAAGCTTTTACAACGTTTTGCAGTCTGTGATTGATCTAACATGCAATCAAGACGCATTGATAATCCCTGGTGATCAGCATAGGAAACTCCTGAAAAACAAAATAACAATCAAAAATCAAAGAGCACTGTCAGCAGTTAGAACACATTGTCTTGGTAAAAGAAACAATTCTGGGGCTCATATGATGGCATTTGCAAATACCTGTTTTCAACAATATAAATGGGGTAGACACACATGACCTCAGTGGTATTCCGGTATTGCCGGAATCTAATTGGGTGCATCTGTGGGAAGAGACAAAGAGAAACTCATATAATCTGTCAGAGAAAGATGACAAGGGATGTATTATAAGAAAATGTGCAAAGGCCCAGAGTTAGAAAATTCCTTGACTTCCATAACAAAAGCAAGCGATCAGCATATGCTAAGGTTAACCTCCATTAATTCCAAATTCATTTCTAGGCCTTCCATATAATGTTTTTCATACAATCAATGGTGGTAATTAGAGTAGATGATTAATTATTTAAACTTACCATCCATTATAAATGAATTAAGCCTATTAATAAACCCATAAATGAGATACTATTCCTATTTTATCAATAAGTACTATGAGGCCCAGAGATATTAAATAAGTGTCTCAAGCCCAACCACTTGGTAAGTGAAAGAATTGGTATTGTGAACAAGCATCTGATGCAAAGTTCCTGTTTTATCTTCTGTTTAATTTTTACTTTTCTACAATTCTCTCTAATTAGGCAACATGGTCTCAGAACCCATTAATTAATTAATTATTAAAGTAAGAAAAAAATAATCACCTCAAATCTTTTAGTTTCACATTTTAAAGCAATATGGGCTAAATAATTCTGATTTGTGATATAATTCCATTAAGAGGTATAATGTCAATAATAATTATATTATGTAAACATATAAAAATAGATTTATTCTTTTATTCAACAAGTCTGTATTGATGCCTCACTGTGTGATAGTTATTGGTCTTGGTTAAAAAAAAAAACATGCAAAATCCCCTCCATTCTCTGAAAGTTCATCTCTTCTCTGGGTCTGCTGTAAACAATAGACAAACAAACTAATAAATAAAATATATGATGCTCCATCTGGATATGAGAGATTTCAAGGACAACAGAGCAGACAAATGTTGTGAGGCATGGGAGAGAGGTTTCTGTTTAAAAATTGAAGTCAGGGAAGATATGACAAGCGTGGTGCCATTTGTGCAGGGAACTAAAGATGAGTTAGTTAACTAGTAGTTATTTGGAGGAAGAACTTTCCAGGAAAAGATAAGAACAAAGTAAATGTTTTGAGAGAGAAAGGCACTTGGCACTTTGAGGAAATAGATTAAATTGGTGAAACTAGAATTCAGAGAGAGGTACACTCTGCATTTATAGAGTTTATGGGTATCAAATTAAGATCTGGTTTGTAACCAGAATGCACTCTTTCCAATATTTAGAGATGAGAGATAGGAAGACTGAGATGTAAGAGGGAGAAAAATCAAGTCTGAACACACTTGGGGAAAAAAAATTGATCATTTATCCTTTAGTGAGAGGAATCAATGTAGCAAAAACTGGATAGTTCAAGTGAGATTAGAACCAAGAATTGTTCATTGAAATTAGTAATATGTTCCTTGGTGGTGCGTTTTCATGAGTGTGAAGAAGGTAAGTGACTGATTGGCATGAATTAAGTGTGAATGAGAATGAAGAAATATAGCAAAAGTTGGGGGGAAATGTTTTGAAGAATGCCCTAGGAAGGGAACTGATGATTTATGAGATTTTCTTAGTATGAAAGGTATTTAATTGTGATAGGCTAAATGTGTGATCCTGAGGGAGAGGAATAATTGTTAGAGTAATATTTTTGGCTGAGATGAAATTGTAGAATTAGCTAGAGTAATTTCATGTAACACCAGCAAAATACCATAATCTACCTTAGCATTTTTTGACAATTTTTGTCTATTGTGAATTTAGCAAGGTAAATGTTTTGCCTGTATTGTTTTAAATTTGTTTTAATTAATATTCTTTCTTAATAGAGTATCAGTTTTCATTTCTTTATTTTGAAAATATAACCAAACTACTATTACATCTACCACAGCATATATGTCCAGTGTTTAATTACTGTATGATTCTGATCGGAGAAGAAACACCTTTTACCTTGATTACCAATGCCATTGCTTGTATTAATTGCCTTCACCTGAGAAATATAAATTATATTTAGCTTTTATACTTGACAAGGTGCGAATGCTATCTGCAATTTATTAATTAGCTGGAGATAAGTCTTAAAAGTAGTTAAGACAAACTAATTGAAAGCAAAATCAAGCTAGAGGAGCCTTCAATTTAGTAAATTTAATGTAAAATTTTGAATTGCATATAATACTCTCAAAAGGCAAACTTCTGTTACCCTAGTTCATTTAATATCTCTCTTTTTCTTACTATTTTCTTTTTCTGTTACTTTCTTTTTCTTCTATTTTTCACTCCATTTGTCTGTCTCTTATCTGTTTTCTTTGTACTATATTTCTGGCAATGGGAAGTTTTACCTGATACTAATTTTTATTCAATTTTTTTGGTCTGAGTGGCCCTTTTATTTTTCATTTCATTTTTTTTATAAATCATTTTATTGGGGCTCACTCAACTCATGTCACAATCCATACATACATCAATTGAGTAAAGCACCCTTATACATTTGTTGTCCTCATCATTCTCAAAATTTGCCTTCCACTTGGGTTCCTGGAATCAGCTCATTTTCCTTTTTCCCTCCCCCACTTTCCCCATTCTCCCTTCCCTCATGAACCCTTAATAATTTATAAATTATTATTTTATCTTATCTTACACTACCTGGTGTCGCGCGCTCAGTATCGCCAGCAAGAATGACGCGCCACAACAGGATTCTTCCACAGGCGTTTAATGCGGGTTCGATTTGCAGATGCGGAAAAAGACCCCGAAGCCCCAAACTACTGCTGCTTATATGCGCTCTATGGGGACGTGCTGTGCATTGATTGGTGCTTTCGCCAGAACCCTTATTAGCATACTCCAGGGTGGAGTTATGACTATGTCATCTAAGCAGTGCGCATGCTTTAAGTGGTTGTTTACCACTTAACTGGGCCACCGCCCTGACTGCCTGGTGCCATCTTGTAATGGCGGCGAGAGCTGCGGCTTCCCACAACCTGGCATCTCCCTTCAACCACTTTCCTGTTGCCCATCTCCCAGAGAGGAGCTAATATGTAGATCCATGAGATTGGTTCCCCCTTTCTATACCCCCTTCCCTCTCGGTATTGTCACTCTCGCCTTTGGTCCTGAGGGGTTCATCTGTCCTAGATTCCCTGTATTTCCAGATCCCACTTGTACCTCTGTGCATCCTCTGGTCTTACCAGGTTTGCAAGGTAGAATTGGGATCATGATAGTTGGAGGGGAGGAAGCGTTTAAAAACTAGAGGAAGGTTGTGAGTTTCATTATTGCTACACTGAACCCTGAGTGACTCATCTCCTCCCCACTACCCCTCTGCAAGGGATAGATATCTAGTTGTCTACAGATGGGCATTGGGTCCCCATCATGAACTCCCCTCATTCACGATGATATGATTTTCCCCCCAGCATTTGTTGCTTGAAACCTGGTCCCCTCAACCCTTCAAGATCACACACATTGGTGTGCTAATTCCACATAGGCTTTGTTGCTTCTGGGCTAGATGGCCACTTGTTTACTTTCAAGTCTTTAAGTCCCCAGATGCTATATCTCTCAATAGCCGGGCACCATCAGCCTTCTTCACCACACTTATTTATGCACACATTCATCTTTAGCATTTATGTGGGGAAGGTGATTATACAATGATGGTTTTTGGTCTTTGGTGTCTGCTATCTGATCCCTTCAACACCTCATGTTCACTTAGGTTTGTGTGCTTCTTCTCTGTGGGCTTTGTTGCTTCAGAGCTAGATGGCCGCTTGTTTGCCTTCAAGCCTTTAAGACCCCAGATGCTCTATCTTTTTGATAGCCAGGCACCATCAACTTTCTTCACCACGATTGCTAATGCACATGTCTGTCTTCAGCGATCATGTCGGGAAGGTGGGTATCATGGAATGACCATTTAGCTGAGCAAGGTGCTATTATATTGAAGGAGTGTGCACACGGAGACCCAATGTCACCTGCTACCCTACTACTGAACCTATAAATATAATCATAAATATATTTACATATGTACATGTCTGTATTTAGGCTTCTATGTATGCCCTTTGCCTCTTACTCCTTTCCTCTATTTCCTTATGCTTTCCTTCTGTCCCTCTACCATGTTCAGCCTTCATTCTGGTTTCAATAATAGATTGTCTGGTCTGGGAAAAGAACTGACCTACCACACCACAGCCAGAAGGAAGCTGTAGCAAAGGAAGAAGGAAGAAGGAGAGGAGCACACCTGGGTCCACCAAGCTCAGAGGATGATAGCCTGGCTCAAAGGGCCCATTGTACAGAGAGGACGATACACCTGGCCCCACAGCGAGATGCGACATCCTGCACTGACCCATGGCCCTACACGGGACAGCACCTAAGACACAGTGAGGGGATGTGCGACTGAGCTGACCCCACAACACTGAGACAAAACACTGGGGGCATGTAATGGAGCTGCAGGGGAAACAGGGCAAGGAGGTGCTGAGGGAGTATATAGGTGGGGCTTTGGGGCCAGGACATGGCACCCCATCAGACTCATCCAGAAAACACTCCTAAAGGTCAACAAACAGACCTCGAACTACTACCAGATTTTTTTTGCCGTCTTTTTGTTGTTTTTTAATTTTTTTCTCTTCTTTTAAATTTTGTATGTCCGTGGATTTTTTGTTTGTTAGCGAGTTGGTATTGCTGCTGTCGACCCCATGTTTTTATGTGCCTCTTTGGTGCTGTCAAAGCCATCTGCATTTGTATGCACAGATTACTATATCTGAAGGTCCACCTAAATAAGACAGGCTGGACAAACTATTTGAGAAGAAAATAATGGGACCAATGGTCCTGGAGGGACATGAGAGCGTGGGAGGTAGGGGAAGGAAGGAGGTGTTTGCCAACCCTGGGACAAGGGAACAAGGAGTAGTTCAAAACCAGTGGAAGGAGGGGATTGGAGGACTGGTAGGGAGTGACCAAGGGCAAGGTAACTGAGAGGAACTACTGAAACCAGAATGAAGGCTGAATATTTTATTCAATTTTATTGTGTTTTATTTGTTTTTCTTATCTCAGAGATATCAATAGAAAAATTTCTTCCAATTAGAAAGTACACAAGATAATCAGACTATATTTTATAAACTCACTCACATCAATTAATTCTGACTCAGAGAGAACCTATAAGCCAGAATGGAACCATCCCTATGGGTGTATGAGACTATAAAAGTTGATAGGAATAAAGAGTCTCATCTTTCTCCTGAGAAGTGGCTGGTGGTTTTGAACTACTGACCTTAGTGTTAGCAGCTCAATATGTAATCCGCTGTGTCAGCCGAGCTGTTTACATTATTTTCCCTACAGTTAGAGAGTAATCAATGTAGCAAACACTGTGGGCTCAAGTTATATAGATTAATAATTTATCATTATACCCAGGCAATAAAAATATTATTTCAGATATTTATACACAACAGGTCATGTATTTAATGCAAATTTAGAAATCTAAAATTTAAAAATCAGAATCCATTTGCCATCTGAATAACACAATGCGATCTGAACATGGCTCTTCTTGATCTCATAGGAAAAATAACATTTCTAGTGGAAACCAATACCCTATAGATGATTATATGAGGCCATTATATTAAAAAACCCTCTGGTGTTGGAACATTTACTTAGCATATCTGGACCTCAAATTTCTCATTATTAAAATTCTTAAATCTTTAAAATTTTGCTCAGGAATCAACAGGAACCCTGGTGGTAAAGTGGTTATGCGTTGGGTTACAGATGTCAATGGTTGACGGTTCGAAACCACAAGCAACTCCATGGGGAAAAGATTGGATAGTCTACTCCTGCAAATAGTTCAGTCTCGGAAACCCACAAGGGGTTTCTATGAATCAGCATTGATTTGATGACAGTGAGTATTTTCAGTTTATTCAATAAATCATGGAAGTCCAGGAACAGTAGAGTAAGTTCAACAGCAAGGTCAACAGCTGGAAAACTTCAATTGATCATTGGCAGAAAATTGAGACTTTCTAAGTCCTGAAGAGAGTTACAGTCTCAGAAATCCACAGGGACAGTTTTACCCTATTCTTTAGGGTTGCTAAGAGTTGGAATTGACACAATGGCAGTGAGAGAAAGAATGCAATAAAGCAAGGAGCTTTAGTAGTCCCATGGTTAAATGCTGGGATATTAGCTAAAAAAACAGAAGTCAGAAACCACAGCTGCTCCTCCTAAGAAAGGCGTGCAGTCTGTTTCTGTAAAAATGAAAACCTGGGAGCCTTCTAGGCAGTTCTATTCTGCTCTGTGGGATGACTACAATTGACTCAATAGCAGTGGACTTATTTTTTTTAATATTTTAAGCCCTTACTAAGTTTAATCATTCTTGCTACTAGCCATGTGGCAACAAACAAGTTAAGCCAAAGCTTCTGCTTGCATTGAGCTTACATTGCATTCTTCATCAGAGCAGACAGCCTCGTCTTTCTCCCTAGAAGCACCTGGGGGCTTTGAACAGCTGAGATTGTGATGAACTGACCAACACCTACCCCACAGGGCCACCAGGGATCATTAGATATTTGCTAATAGGTTTCATAAAACTCTTCCAACCTTCAACCATTACCCAATTCCAAAACCACTTCCAAATTGCAGGGATTCATTAGAGTAGCACCCCACCTCTCAGTACTAAATTCTGCCTCAGCATCCTATGCTGCTAAAACAAAAATATAACAGCCTGATGGCTTTACCAAAGAGAACTTTTATTTTCTCACACTTTCGAAAGCTAGAAGTCTGCATTCAGCGTATGTACTGTACAGAATAGGGAATGCTTTATCTCTTTGTAGGCTCCAGAGGAAGTTGTTTGTCTTTTTAATTTGCTTCCTGGTTACTGACAGATCTTTATGAAATAGGTAATTCTCACCCTTCTCTCTCAGTTCACTTATTTAATTTATATTTATATCTAAAGAAATCATTGACTCAAAGCATATCCTACACCAGTCCAATACCAAATGCAATTGTAACCACAGGCGCAGAAGGTGGGATTTATAATACATTTTTTAGAGGGCATCTGGTTAAATCTGTAGCAGTTAGTTTGTTAAACATTTGTGTACCAATTAAAATTTGCAAACACATCATTTGACTGTCCAATATTCAGTAAGAATCCTATCTTCGGAATCTTGAGTCTTCATTGTCTTCATCTATCCTGTATTTTCTTCCTCATGACAGGTAGCGCACACTGCTGTGTAGAACAGCAGTTCCCAGAGGTCATGTTCTAGTATATGCAATGCAATCTAGAGGGAAATAGGTGAAAAATGCTTGTAAATTGATCCAATATCCCCACAGCTCCATCTCTTCTCTTGCTATTTACTTGGTTTTTGCATTCTAAATGAGGAAATCTTTAGTCTGTGTCTGGTAGGGGAAACTCACTTGTTGAGCATCTTTGTTTGGTCTTGCCTGGAAGAAAGCTAGAAGCCATGTGCATCACATTTCTTAAGGTGCTTAAAGATCAATAAATGAATGTTTCATTTGTTTGCATTGGCACTATTTCCTTCTGCAGTATACTTTATGCATTACACTTTGATCCAGACCTAAGGAACCCTGATGAAGATCATTCTTCCTCAGGGGGATTGACACATTAATCATTTCACTGACTAGTTTTTGTTTGGCCCTCATTGAAAATCACATTTTATGTACTATATAAAATTCCAGAGATCCCACATAAACATTTTGATTTAGATGCCACATTTATTATCTATACCTCCTCCACAGAGCTCTTTTTTTCTGGGTGGGCTGAGGTGTGATGAGTTAAAGAAGCTAAAAAAATAGAATAAATGAAGAAGTAAAAAGATGAAGAGATTTGAAAGAGAAGCACAAGAAGACATAGTATTGTAATGAAATATGTAGACACTTGGAGTTATACAGCCAAAAGTGTCAAACAACCATGATATCAAACTGAAAGAATTGAAGAAAAAACTCAAGCTTGAGTTACTCTATTGATGTATTCTTTGAACAAAAATGTGGAATGATGACTGAAACATCAATAGAAGATAGACTTAATCTAGTCAATTCGCGAAAACAATTGATTTACAAAAATTTTAACATGCATATAATTAAAAAGCAGTATTCTTAAAGGAACAGGTTGAAGCTGCACTGATGGCCTTAGACCAAACAAACAACAAAAATAAAAACCCTTGAAATAAATGGAACAACAAATGAGATATGTCAAGAAATTGATGCAACTCTATAAAGCCCATTAAATAGAAGTGATATATGTACAAATATGCTTGATGCAGGTGAAATATAGACCATTATAAGAAATGTAATTGCACCCAAAAAAACACTCTTTTAATAAAATTTTTAAAAAGAATGGTGACACAACCAAATGAGTAACATAAACAATAGCCTTAAAATCACCTACAAGTACAATTCAACAAGACATAGTCAAGTCATAGTCAGAGAGGATGTGCAGAGGTGTATCAATTATTATGTAGAATATATCTTTGTTAAAAAGAGAGAGAGAATACCAGAAATATTTTATTGTATTTTATTGGTTATGCAAAGACATTCATCTGTATAAATAATAATAAGTTATTCATAGCATTTCAAATAATTGAAACTCCAGAATATTCATTGTGTTTATGAGACTGTCATCCAAATAGAGCAAAGGGATACGCTATCGTTTAAGAATCAGAAAAGACACTTTGTAGTTGTATTCAAGGAGCCCTAGAGTGTAATGTTTCTGTGTTACACTGCTAACCACCAGATCAGCAGTTTGAGACCACCAGGCACTCCACAGCAAAAAGATGAGACTTCCTGCTTCCTTTATTTACAATTTGCAGTCTTGGAAACCTCACAAACCCAAGGAGCAAGTTCTGCTCTGTATTACTGCATCGCTGTGAGTCAGAATCTACTCAATGGCAGTGGATGTTATTTGGTTGTTTTTATGGCTAAATACATTCATTATACATATTCAATCTTTATTCTGAGAAAATCATCTAAGCTCTTTGACTATATATGAGTACACACCATCAAGTTTGAAGGGAACCTCACTAATAACATATAATATGAAAAACACATTACACACCCACACTTGCTAAAAACAATAAGTATTTGAAACACTTTCAATGAAGTTTCAAAATTAAAGCCCTCGGTATGGATTATACCTTAACATAAAGAAAACAAAAATCCTCATACATGGTAAAATAAGCAAAATCCATATCAATAGGGGGAAAATAGTGAAGTTCGTTAAGGATTTCATTTCACTGTGATCCATAATCTTTCCCAGGGATGTAACAATCATGAAATCAAATGATTTACTGAATTGGTCAAATCTGCTGCCAAAGATCCAAAGTGTTAAAAAGTAAAGATGTGACTTTGAAGTCTAAGGTACACCTGTCTGAAACCACAATGTATTCATTTTTCCCTTATGCATAAAAAACTAGACAATGAATAAGAATAATTGAAAAATAATCTTTTACTGTGAGTTGCACTATTTGTACAGTCTGAAAACGTACAAATCTGCTCTGTAGGAAGTACAGCCACAAGTTTCCTAAACAAAGATGGAGAGACTTCATCTCTTCTAGTTTGGATTAGTCCATGGAAAGGACATTATTCTTGATATGTCTTGGGGTCAGAAAAAAAAGAAAGGAAGGCCCTCAATGAGATGGATTGATAGAGGGATCGCAACCCGGGGCTCCCACACAGAGGTTTAGAGGAGTGTGCAGGGCGAGGCAGTGCTTCCTTCCCTTGAACATCGTGCTGTCAGGGCTCAGAACCAAGTTGATGGCATCTAATGACAACCAAGGTAGCGCAACCTTGGCAATCTCATTCTATAAAGACTACCATCTAGGAAAATCAGTATGGCAGCTTGACTCTGTTACATAGCTATGATGAGTCAGAATCAACCCGATGGCATTCAACAACAAGAACAAAACTAATATTGGTATTGAATGCTACCCTTATTGGATTTGAAACTTCTTACAACCGGGGCTCTTGTAGTCATGGAATCTGAGCTACAAAAGGCGAGTCATCGTCTGACTGTAAATGTATATGGCAGAGGGACCTCAGTGCTGGCACCTGTTGTAATACACAGGATGATTGAAAGGTTTGCTGTCAAAAGACCTGGCCCCCACCCCTAGGTTTATTTGATCTTTATCAGCCACCTGGCACTCTCTTGCTTTCACAAAAAGTCATGGTTGGGCCTACCTTCAAAATGAGTACTCCCTCTTCTTTGTTGACAGATGAAAGAATATCCTCTCACAGATGGTCTGCGCTGTATACCTTAGTTGAATATCTAATCATGAGAGGTAGTCAAGTATAAACTTCCAAGTTGCTAAAATTAACTTAAATAGTGACCCAAGCTCACACTTTGAAAGAATAGAGCAAAACAAGATTATTTCAAGATGACAGCTTCTTTGGCAACTGACCTCTGTATAAAATGTGTGTTTGCCAATTGCTTTTCATTTCAGTGTGACATGTCTAAACATCTCAAATGTGTGAATGCAATTGAAAAATATCTTTGTTATGTTATAAAGACCTTGCTTCTCATGATTGTACTTTTTTTAAAAATGCTATCCCCAATGTCTCAGCCTTGCATAGATGTTTACTCTCAAACTACATTGTTATTTGTTGAAAACTCAAAAGTATAACATTGAACTATTAAAAGAATATGCTTTATCTTTTTATTTTTTAACAACAAAGCAAGAACAAGCGTGTAGCCAATCTGTCCATACAAGAGTATGGTGCTTGATTTTTAAAATTCTAGGAAGGTTTTGTTTTTGTTTTTTGACTCAATCAATGACCATGATAAATAAAAGTATCAATTTTGTTTATTAGGAATATTTTAGGTATTTAGTGTCACCATATTTCTCCATTACTAGAGAGCCTTTAACTTTTCTATTAGAGAAGTACTGTGCCCATATCCATTTTCAATACAATGTAGACAAATGCTTGAATTGCTTCTTTTGGAGAGTGTACATATTCTGCTATTATTACAAGAAATTATTTTTTTCTCAAAGTTAATTATAAGTTATTTTCCTACTTGAATTTTTACTCTAGAACATTTTAACAAGCTCAGAATTCTCTGTACAATGATCCCAGAATACTTCACTCAGTAAAATTGTATTATGTATTTTTCTTTTATTGTAACTCAGAAGTATGAATGATATCACTCAGTGCTATATTAGTTGTAGGTTTTTTCTGAGTTCACTTTTCTGATAAGGAAATGGTGCCATATCCATTCAGAACTTTGTGTTCAGACTCGTGTCAGGATATGTATTTTTGTTGGATTTCAATTTCTTAAGCTTTCACCATTGCCTTCGCCCAGAGCCTGCTCCCTAGAACACACAAATCATTTAGGAAGAAGTATAGCCAAAATTCTCTCTAGAGGCAAGGAGACTTCTATATGTTGGACATGTAAGGAGAGAGCAGTCCCTGGAGAAGAACATCATGCTTGGAATGTAAAGGAGCAATGAAGAAGAGAGAAACTCAACAAGATCAACCGACAGTGACTGCAACAATCGGCTCAAGCACAGGCTTACTTTTGAGGATGACATAGGAACAGGAGGAGTTTCCTTCTGTTGTACATAAGGTTCTATTATCCAGAGCTAAGTAGATGGCACCAACCCACAATACCTAAGCTGTTAAACTGAAAATGTCTGACAATCCCCAGTAAGTCCAGAAACATGACAGGAGAACTTTGTAACACACTTGATGAAAATTGTTTCAGAAAGGACCAGGTCATGTTTCTTTCTGTGGTACGTAGTCATAATGGACTCAATGGCTCTTAAAAACAGCAAAGTGATGAGTTGTATGAGCCCCTAATAAAATGTTTAAAAACAAAAAACAGCAAAGTAAACAGACTGCTCTGTTTGCTCTTAAAGCATATTTCAGGTCTGTACGAAGAATATGTCTGCAATGATTGGTTGCATTTTGATGACTGCAACAAGTTATTTTAACTGTCCCCAAACCTTCCTTCATTATTTTGTTTGTAAACTACTGTTAGTTTTTCCTTTGGCCTATTTCCTATACATAGTCATTGTTTTAGTCAGGCTAAATTAGAGACACAAATCTAGGACATTCTTACGTGTGTAAGAGAGAACTTTATATCAAAGAGCTATTATACATTAAGAAAACATCTCAGCCCAGTCTAGATTAAATCCATAAGTCCGATATTACCCCATATGCTGATACTAGTCCATAAATTCCTCTCTAGACTCACACAGCCATGAAATGATGCCAAATGCAGGAAGATCACAGGCCAGTAAGTGGAAAGTCTTATGGATCAACTGGTGATAGAAGCAACAACACTGCTGTTGGTCTCTACTTGACTCTTCTAGTTGCACATGGCTCTATCAGTGTGTCTCCATGTGACTTTTCAACAGGAAGGACTCAAAGGGAGACAAGCAGAGTCTGTGTGTCCAACCTCCAGGGAAGAAGAGCAGAGTTCCCAGAATCCTCAGGAAAAGGCCATGCACATACAGAAGCTTCATTGCCTGTGGCCTGTTTGACACGCTAGACTCCATCCCATTGCAAATTGACAGGATATTATGTAACTGCCACAGTCATTAATTTCACAACCTGTCTCATTATATCCAAATACGGACCTCTGTCTGAGGCCTGTCCTTATTCTGTTCCCTGGTAAGTGTGAGTAAAAAATAGGCCACGAATATTCTCCCAGCTAAGTCAAATTGTAGGAATGTCTAAGGCTCTTCGTGAAATGAGGGGAAGTTCTTTTGTTTCAGATGGGGAAAGAAGAGAGAGGAAGGTGGGGGTCCTAGGGTACAAGAGCTTATGTTTGCTGCCATTCTCCGGATGGCCTGCTTAGAAATGCAGCCATCAGGGAAGAAGTGAGAGAAATAAAGGGAGATAGACAAGTCCCTGGTGATATTGCTTGAGACTCTTAATTCAGCTTGGTTTCCTTTCAACTACCCAGCACTTGAACTACCAGTTATTGGAGACAATAAATTCACTGCACTTTATAACTAGTTTGTCATTAGCTTTCTATACACAATGAACTCCACTGTTTATCATTTTTTATGTGTAAATTTAGAGGAAAACACACACATACACTTTCCTCCCCTGCTACTTTCATCATGCCGTGGAAAAAAATTCTATTAACAAAATAATAACAAAGGCATGAGAATTATACTTATCAGTTATATGTAATTTAAAATTTTCTCCCTCTAAAGTCAGCTATTAATTCTAAACATCTTGAATCATTTATAATGTTCACACTCCTGATAAATAAACACAGGGTGCAGATCATGGAATTCAGTAATTTCAAAGACAGAAAATGATCGAGAGTGCCAAGATCATCAAACACTGTTATTAAAACTCAGGCTTGAGCAGCAGCTTGCAAATCACACGGATACTTCCACATTCACACTCATATGAGTTAAATTGAATAAGATCTTTAGTAAACGTTTCTGCTTGCCTCCTTATCCAAAGTGTGAGGCATGGAGAGACATATGGGAGGAGGTATTCTTCATATCAAAAACTGTGAGAAGGTATTGATTTTATATATATGTAAAGAGAAAATATAAAGAGATTATATTTGTTGTTTTTTCCAGATGTTCATCCATCTGTTCAAAAACAATTTTTCTAGGAGATGTTGTAGAACTGCCAAGAACAAGCAAGGTAAACAAACAGGAAGATGTGGTCAATGACCAATGGTTTTCCTTTAAAAAGATGACTGTAGGAAAAGAGGTCAAAGTATTGTTTCCTTGACAAATTACATATTAATGCTTATGACCTCATAATTTTTAATCAAGGTTTTAGTACTTTGTAAGCATATGGTCATTAAAAGTCCTGAAACAAAATATAGACAAACTACACTGATGTGGTTTTCTTTTTTTTCTTTCTTTTTTATATTATGTGACTATAAATTATTCCCTAAGAGTCAAGTGTGGCATCGCGAGTCATGCATTGGGCTGTGAACTGAAAGGTCAGCAGTGAGAAATCAAAAGCCATTCTCCGGGAGAAAGACGAGGCTTTCCACTCCTGTGAAGTGTCACAGTATCCGAAGACCAAAGGGCATTTTGACCCTGTCCTCCAAGATTGCTTTAAGACAAAATTGACTTAATGGCCATGAGTTTGAGTTTGTAGTTCATTGTGAGCTGACCACATTTCCTTACCTCATCCAACCTGCCATGGAGGCTATGTTGACACACAGTGACCCTGGAGGGCGGAGAAAAACTGCTCCCAAGGGCCTTTTTCTCTGTAAACCATGACAGGAGGAAACGTCCTAGGTTTCTCTTACAGAGCAGCTGGTAGGTTTGAACTGTCAGTCTTGTGGTTAACGGCCTTGTCGTTAACACACTGGGCCACTAGGATTTCTAGAAAGTGAAGAACAGGTCTAACAAAGGAGCAAGGAGAAGGCTGTTAATCTGCCCTATGACTTAAACTCATTTTGGCTTGTGACAGAGATGTGAGATCATTATGGGATGTCACAACAACACAGTCACATATAACATCAGCTTAAACAATTCACAAAACAGGATAAGGAAAAGGTACATAATGAGAGACTAATCATAAATTTGGGGGAAAAATGTTTTTGTTGATTGGTGCCACCGAGTTGGCCATGACTGATAGCAACCCTATGCAAAACAAAAGGACACACTGCGTGGTCCTACGTCATCCTGACAATTGTCACTGTGCCTGAGCCTACTGCTGCAGCCGCTGTGTCGGTCCATCTTATCGAGGGCCTTCTCCTTTTTCTCTGCCCCTCCGCTTTACCAAATATGTTGTTCTTCTCCAGGGACTGGGCTCTCCAGACAATATGTCCAAAGAACGTAAGACAACAATCTTGCTACCCTTGCCTCTGAGGAGCAATCTGGGCTCACTTCTTGGATAGCCATGGTACTTAGCTGGTCATGATACTTTCAATATCCATCCCAGCACCAATATTCAAATAATTGATTTTCTATGGCCATCCTTATTCAATGCCTGTCTTTCACATGCATATGATTATGTTAGACCCGGTTAACTACAGAAACAAATCCAGAGATATTCATATGTATAAGAAAGAGCTTTATATCAAGAAATAATTGTACATCAATGACACATCCCAACCCAGTCCCACTCAATTCTATGAATTGCTAGTCCATAAGTCCATCTTCCTACTCATGCAGCCACATAAAATGTTCTTCCTACTACAGGAAGATCACAGGCTGCTGGGTGCAGAGGTGTGTGGATCCAATGGCAGTGGCTGCTTTCTAGGGCTTGGATTGCACAGGTCTCAATGAAACTAACCAACAGGAAAGTGAAAGTTCAGAGAAAGAGAGGGACCAGCCTTCAGAGAGCCATTTATCTCAGTGGCACCTCCAAAGGAGGTTATCAAGCTTCAGCCTGATTGACAGGATAACTCCACCCACATCACCTTAAAGGTGCCATGTTGGCACAAAAAAACCTATCCCAATGATCCAATGGAGATTATCATGGCTTGGTTCAGTCACACCTTAGTCCTCAAGGTAACATCCTTGCTCTTCAATATTCCAAAGAGGTCTCGGGCAGCAAGAAAAATAGGATTTCTCAGAATATGGTACAATGGAATTTCTAAAAAATATATAGATTTATACATTGGAAGTTTGCATTATTGCTTGAAAATGTGTTTGCATTTTAATACAAGTTGTCTATTTCATCATTCATAATATAAGCAAATGTAGTGATAAGAGACACATGATGTCCAAATACTGTCCTCAGGAAAATCCTTGATATTTTATAAATGAAGACATGGGTCATCGATGGTTGCAGAACTTAACTGTATATACATACCTTGTTTCTCTACAAAGAGAAAAGCATAGGCTGATAAAACAAAGTACTGAAATGGAACTTTGCTCAGGATCTCTGTAGTTTATAGTAGGTGTCTATTGTGTGAAATTGTTCTTGTTGTTAGGTGTTGTGGGGTTGGTTCTTACTCATTTTGACCCCACGCACAAAAGAACTAACAACAATCAGTTCTGTACCAGCCTCATCATCGTTTCTACATTTGAGAATGCTGCTGCAGTCACAATGTCAATCATCTGATTGAATGTCTTCCCCTTCCTCTCTGACCCTCCTCTTTACAAAGAAAGCATCATGCCTTTTCCCAGCGACTGGTCACTCCTGATAATGTATCCAAAGTACATCAGAGCAAGTTTCACCAACTTTGCTTCTCAGGAACACTCTGCCTTTCTTCCACGAAAATTTGGCATTCTAGGATGTATTTAATATCCTCCACTAATGCCATAATTCAAAGGCATCGATTCATCTATTATACCTTTTAACTGCCCAGTACTGTATGAAGATGAGAACATTTAAATACCATGACTTAGGTCAGGCATATTTTAGCTTTCAAAGTGATATTGTTGCTTTTTGACATTTTAAAGAGTTTTGGGGTTGTTTTTATTTGTTTTCTTTTGTTTCGCAGCAGTGCAAGAAGTCTTTTGATTTTTTTGACTGCTGCTTCCATGGATTATGATTGTGAATCTAAGCAAAATAAGATGACTGGAATTCCACACTTTTATACATTCTTCCACTTATTCTCATTTCTATTCATTCCAACTGCAATCTACAATCTGCAATTAATTCCAACTGCATTTGGGTTTTGAAAACTGGGGGGGGGCGCGGTTTATTGCTAAGTTCCAACAAATGTAGGAAATGTTCAGATAGTACAATAAGAATAGAAATAGTTGGCTGCTTGTTAAGTTGAGTTCAAGTGGCACTTAACACTTATAGAAAGTATGTGTTTGGAATACCCTATGTCATGTCTTTTATTGTAAAGGAAATGATCATGATATTTTCAATTGCCTACTTGAAATATAATGTATCATATCAAGGGATGATTCCCTGCTTCTCTAAGGGGGCACTGATAAGAAGCAAGATAGAAGGAGGGCGAGGGAGATAGACACTGGAAATGATGACATGTCATGGAGATAAGAGAAAAGGAAAGTCAGTGGGAGACCGAAAATGAGAAGATGGAAGTAACCAGACCTAGGAGAGGTTAAGATGAAAGAAAATACAGACACACATCAAGAAAACAGAAGGAATAAAATCCTACAGAGAAATAAAATAACAAAGAAACCTCTACCAAAGAGAAAATCTTAAGAATATAAGCAGTTACTATAATACATAAAGATTTACTGCAGTATATTGTCCTATTGAAAGAGAAATTTCAAAACTAAAATCAAAATTTGACGGCAAGGTTTCTATTTAGATTTCTTTTGAAAGGATGCCACCTAAGCTTCTCTGTGCTCAAAGCCGAGTGAGAATTCTCACTGATGTGCTCGGCTGCCTTGAAGGAACGAAGAAAGCCCCGCAGTAAAGACTCAGGAAGAGACGGCATTAATAAGTGACCACACTCAAAATTGAGTGGTTCAGTATATTTATGACCTAAGACAATTTAATTACATGGACTATTAATTAAATTTAGTGGTTTATATGTGTGTAATTGGAAGCTTTAAAAAGTCATAATATATTCACTTATGTGAAATGACATAATCTGTTGTATATGCTCCATCATCTGTCAAACATCCTCAGTAATATTCTGTTAAAGCTGGGATTTTCAAGGGTCTTTTGGTTGTATGAGAAAGAAACCCAGCTCAAATAAGCTTAAAAAATAATACATTATACTACTGTACTTTCTTTAGACATGGCTATACCCAGAGACTCAAAGTGACATCACAGGTATCTGTTTCTCTTGGTATCTTTGTTTGGGTCCCATGGTGGAGGACTTGTCCCTTAATGTCCATTTTTAAGGATGACCTCCTCTCTCCCAGGATGAATTAATAAACTTTCAGAGTAGCACCATGTCAACCACAAAGAGTGTGGACGAAATGTTATCCAAAGGAAACACTTTTTCTTTTGTTTTAAATTAAAAAGATGAAAAATAAAGGAATACTGGACAGGCAAAAGACAACAGATGTGTATCTACAGTGCACTTCAGCAACCTCATACACACAGCAATGTTTCTAATTTCAAAATTTCCCTTGCTAATCTAATGTGCACCTGGCCTAGTCATCTAATACTCAAGTCACAGTGGGCTGTGCATAGGGAAGACAAGAGAGGCATTGGTGCATTTGAATTGTGTTGTTGGTGAATATTGAAAGTACAGTAGACCATCCGGAGAGCAACAAACAACAACAACAAAGCTGTTATGGTAGAAGTAAAGTTTGATTGCTCCTTAGGAGCCTAGAGGGAAAACTGTCTCACATTCTTTGACCATGTCATCAGGGGACATTATGCTTCTTAAAGGGGAAGGTCAGTGACAAGAGGAAGACCTTCTGGGAGGAAGACTGACCCAGTGACTGCAATAAAAAGCTCACACATTACAATTACAATGGGGCCAGTATAAGTCAGACCTGATTATATTTGATAGCACCTGACAACAGCAATATCAGACAATCATCCCAACTACAATGAAAATACCTCTGTCTAAAAAACGAAAGATTCCAAGCTGTGTGTTGCAACTTCTCTGTTATTTGTATGCTGCTGTTACCGTAGTGTCTGTGATTTATTTCGATCGTGTCCATCATTTGCTTTACTATACTGACTGCCTCCAAAAAGTTAACTCTTGGCAAATGCTTTCAAGTTGCTTTCTATCTAAAGAGAAAGTACAAATGCAAACTAACATAAGTGATTTTACTTTAATGTACTTAAAATATTTTAAAAGACTAGCTTGAATGTGGGAAAAGCATACTTTGAAAATTGGCTCTACAATTTTCTTGCCTTATAGATAAGGTTCTAATTACTTGGAAAACAGCAACAGAAGATAATTGTTCATTTCTATTACCTCTTCCCCTTTCTTTTCAATAATGCATTTTGAAGAGACCCGAATACTCAAATGGAATGTTTTCTTTGAATTGTAATCTAAACTAATCAAATGTCCTAAATATAACTTCGTAAAATTTTATAAAATTATAATATAAATGACCTACAACACTATCAAGATATTATTTAGAATTTATTTATAGTAAAGACTTATATCTATAATACAAAGTAAAATAATAAGAAAATCTTTCTTAATTGGTAATAAAGTTTTAAAATCCACTAAGTTGATTTTCACTCAAAGTGACTATATAGGACAGAGAAGAATATCTCCTCACCTTTTCTGAGACTGTGAATCTTTAAAGGACCAGTCAAATTAGTCTTACTCCTACAGAGTGGCTGGTGCGTTGATTAGCAGCCAATGCTTATGTCATTGCACCACTAGTGATCCTTAACTGACATAAATAGATAGTGTTACTATGTTAACAGAATATATTATTTGAAATCCATTCAGGTTTAATTTAAGACTTCTTTTTGAAGAATAGCAATAATTCATCCTTGGCCCAAGGTTTATTGATTGCATTCCAAGTCACTAGAAATTCTCTCATATTACTTGTATGAGGAGTTAAGGATTTTCTGTTGACTCTAAATAATCGGATTAAAAATGTTAGAATATAAGAGAAGTTTTAACAATCTTGTCGAAAACCACCAGAAAATGCCTTGTCCTGTAGTTTTCCTTGGCAGTAAAGATCCAGATCATAAACATGAAATACAATCCGCCTTTAGGATAAAGTTGTTGACCTCGTACGACCTTTCTAGCATTTACTTAGTCTGAAGCTTATTAATATAGTGTGTCATGCTTTCAAGAGGGAAATTTCCATTTATTATGAAAATTCGTACTTAGAATACCGAAGTTAACACACTCCACCTGCCCACACAGAAGCAAGAACAAACACTGATTGCTTCCAATGTGTGGTGACCTCCTACGTTATCAAGTTCAACTGTTCCACAGGGTCTTCTTGGCTGGAATCTTTGAGGAAACAAATCCCCAGGACTTTTTTCTGCAGCGGGTGGGTCAAAAACTTTTAAATTGGCAATGAATCAAGGGAAAACTGTGGGCAGATTATCTTTTTTTAAAATCATTTTATTAGGGGCTCATACAACTCTTATCAAAATCCATACATACATCAATTGTGTAAAGCACATTTGTAGAGTCATTGTCCTCATCATTCTCAAAGCATTTGCTCTCCACCTAAGCCCCTGGCAACAGCTCCTCATTTTTCCTTCCCTCCCCACTCCCCCCTCCCCCATGAACCCTTGATAATTTATAAATTATTATTTCGTCATATCTTGCCCTGTCCAATGTCTCCCTTCACCCACTTTTTTCTTGCCCATCCCCCAGGGAGGAGATCACATGTAGATCCTTGTAATTGGTTCCCCCTTTCCAACCCACCCTCCCTCCATCTGCTCAATATTGCCACTCACACCACTGGTCCTGAAGGGATCATCCACCCTGGATTCCTTGTGTTCCCAGTTCCTATCTGTACCAGTGTACATCCTCTAGTCTAGCCAGATTTGTAAGTTAGAATTGGAATCATGATAATGGGGGAAGAGGAAGCATTTAAGAACTAGATGAAAGTTGTATATTTCAGCATTGCTACATCGCACCCTGACTGACTCATCTCCTACCTGAGACCCTTCTGTAAGGGGATGTCGAGTGGCCTACAAATGAGCTTTGAGTCTCTACTTCACACCCCCCCCCCTTATTCAATAGGATACGATTTTTGGTTCTGATGATGCCTGATACATGATCCCTTCAACACCTCGTGATTGCACAGGCTGGTGTGCTTCTTCCATGTGGGCTTTGTTGCTTCTGAGCTAGATGGCCGCTTGTTTACCTTCAAGCCTTAAGACCCCAGATGTTATATATTTTGATAGCCAGGCACCATCAGCTTTCTTCACCGCATTTGGTTATTCACCCAATTTGCCTCCAGCATTTGTGTCGGGAAGGTGAACATCATAGAATGCCAGTTTAATAGAAGAAAGTATTCTTGCACAAGGGAACAACAAGTGATCCAAATTGGTGGTGAGGAGGATGTAGGAGACTCATTAGGGCATGATCAAGGGTAATGTAAGCAAGAGGATTTACTGAAACCCAAATGAAGATTGAGCATTAGTGGGACAATAGGAAACTCAAGGGAAATAGAGGAAAGAGCTAGGAGACAAAGGGCATTTCTAGAGGTCTAAATAAAGGCATGTACATATGCAAATATATTTATACAAGAGGATGGGGAAATAGATATATGTGAATTTTTATAGGTTTAGTATTATGGTAGCAGAAGGACATTGGGCCTCCACTCAAGAACTCCCTCCATGCGATAATACTTTCTTCTATTAAATTGGTATTCTATGATGCTCACCTTCCCGACACAACCACTGAAGACAAAGTGAGTGAATAAGCAAATGTGGTGCAGAAATCTGATGTTGCACAGCTATCAAAAGATGTAGCATCTGGGTCTTAAAGGCTTGAAGGCAACCAAGCATCCATCTACCTCAGAAGCAGCAAAGCCCACATGGAGGAAGCACACCAGCCTGTGTGATCATGAAATGTTGAAGGGATCAGGTACCAGGCATCATCAGAAAAAATCTTATCCTAGTGCATGAGGCAGGGAGTGTGAAGTGGAGATCCAAAGCCCATTTGCAGGCCACTGGACATCCCCTTACAGAAGGATCTCAGGGAGGAGACGAGCTAGTCAGGGTGCGATGTAGCAATGATGAAACATACAACTTTCCTCTACTTCCTAAATGCTTCCTCCTCCTCACTATCATGATGCCAATTCTACCTTACAAATCTGGCTAGACCAGAGGATGTACACTGGTACAGATAGGAACCGGAAACGAATGGAATCCAGGGCAGATGATCACTTCAGAAGCAATGGTGTGAATGGTGATACTGGAACTGTAGAGGGAGGTGGGTTAGAAAGGGTTAACTGATTACAGGGATCTACATATAACCTCCTCCCTGTGGGATGGACAACAGAAAAGTGGGTGAAGGGAGACATTGGACAGGGCAAGATATGACAAAATAATCATTTATAAATGATCAAGGGTTCATGAGGGGAGGGGGAAGTGGAGAGGAAGGGGAAAAAATGAGAAGCTGATGCCAGTGGCTTAGGTGGAAAGCAAATGTTTTTAGAATGATGAGGGCAATTACTGTACAAATGTTCTTTACACAATTGATGTATGTATGAATTGTGATAAGTGTTGTATGACCCCTTAATAAAATGATTTTTTTTAAAAGTATACTTGCATTGAGGGAGTTCTTGAGTGGAAGCCCAATGTCCTTCTGCTACCTTAATACTAAACCTATAAATATATGCATATAGATCTCTTTCCCCATCCTCATATATAAATGTATTTGCACATGTACATGCCTTTATTTAGACCTCTATAAATGCCCTTTGCCTCCTAGCTCATTCCTCAATTTCCTTTGACTTTCCTCTTGTCCCGCTATCATGCTTAGTCTTCATTTGGGTTTCAGTAATTCCTCTTGGTTACATTACCCTTGATCATGCCCTACCAGGACTCCTCAACCCTCCTCACCACCGATTTTGATCACTTGTTTTTCCCTTGTCCCTGGTTTGTTAACACCACTTCCACTCCCCCTACCTCCCCTTCTTCCATGTACCCTCAGAACTGTTGGTCCTATTGTTTTCTGCTCCAGATTGTTTATCCAGCCTATCTTATTTAGACAGACCTGCAAAGATAGTAACATGCACAAAAACAAGACAGGACAAAGCCAAGCAACAATATATAGCAAAACAACAACAAACCAATGACAAAAAACAAACAAAACAAAACTCAACAAGAAAGAAAAGTTTGTAGTTAGTTCAAGGACTGTTTGCTGGCCTTTAAGAGTGTTTTCCAGTCCAGTCTGTTGGGGCACCACACCCTGGCCCCAAAGTCCACCTTCAGCATTCCCTGGGGACAAATATCTTTAGTGTAGTCCAGCAGGAAGAAAAGCCAAACAATGCTGTGCTTAACAAAGTGAAAACACATAGATTACAAATAATTTCTAAATCCAAATAAAGATTTGGAGAAATCCAACATTGATGAACTTATAGAGACAGCAAGTCGAATAAGGGTTTCTGGAAGGTGCAGTTATGGTGGTGGTGGGTGATGTGGGGAATCTGGAAGGCCGCTTGTTTTGAAACCGGTTGTGGGAGAGATTGTAAAATCCTCATTGATGTGACTGAACTATGGAATGATATGATATCTGTATTCGCACGCCATAAAATGGTTTTGGGAAAAAATATTTGGAGAAAGAATATAATTCAAATATTTTTAAATAAAAATAAACCTGTAAATTTGGTGGGGGTTACGTTTCAGATCAATCGTCTGTCCATTCCATGATATTTGTCATTGTTTTTCACAATGTGTAGTATTCCCTGATGTATACACCCCAAAGTTTATTCATCCAGTCTTCTAATAATGGGAATTAGGTCATTTCTGTCTTCTTTATATCATGAAAAATATGTAATAAATTGGAGTGTACACAGGTTTCTGTTATGAATATTACTTACTGAGTGTAAATACCCAACAGAGGTATTACTGGAAGGTATCAACTATCTATGTCCAGGTGTCTGAGGTGACACCGTGTTGCTGTACATAGTGGTTGCACTTAATGACATTCCTACCAGTCACGGATGAGGGTTCTGATCAATGCACCCTCTCTGCAGCCTTTGTGATTATTTATTTTATCCATGCCAACCAACCCTCTTTGGTAATAAATGTATCTGTATATCTACCACACTTGTTTAGCAATAACACAGTGCGATACTTATATGTGGGTAAATCCTTATTTGTGACTGCTATGTGGTAAATAGGCAAGAAGTATATGGTTGCTTAGTCTTGATAATGAGTTACAATGATTCTATTTTCTCTTTTACACTGGAGTTTCTGCAACTAATTGATTAGACTTCCATTCGGAATTTTTTTTTTCTGTAAAAATCGCCAAATTTAACTTGGCTTAGATGTTCATAAATTTCACTATTCTTTGTATATTTAAACCATGTTGGTCATCAATTGCAAAGTATCTAAGTAAATACAAATTCCTCCTGGGTGCTCATAAATTTGCAGGATATTAATGCTTTCACACTGGTGAGCTACATAATATTGTACTGTTTCCAAATTCCAAAGAAACACTTGGCATCATGCTGTTTTAAGAATATAGTACACATCAACAAATGTAATAACATCAGGCAGTTGATGGTTTTCATTCCAGAATTTATAAACTCTATTAAGAATATAAAGAAAAAATTATTTGCATGACACATAGGCAAGATTGTTTTATTATTTATGGTGTTCAAAATGACATAAGCCTTAGACAACTTCTGCAACAATTGTTACTGATCATCCATATTTCTTGTAATACAGATGCAGCTTGCAAAGCAAATTGTAAGATGTTAGAAATTCCTTTTAACTTTCATTTCTCTGGATAAAATATTTTGAGTAATATTCTCACAATAAATCAGATCTTTTATAGACATTTTACTAATTCTAACAGATTTTTAAATCTTGTTTTCTAAATATCATTAGTTCAACTATATCATATCATTCATATAAAATTAATAATGAGTTCATTAAAAAGTTTCATAATGAAATTTTAATACTTTTTATATGTTTTTGACAATTTGATGGATGATAATAAAGGTGGGATAGCTTTAAATCACTTTTATTATTTATTTTTTAGAATTAACATCTTTAACTGTTCAAAATAAAAATAGATATATTTAGCATTATGACTAATACTTTTTTCATGATATAACAATTAAAAAGGGGCCTACCAAAAACACTTTAAGCGTTGTGTGTTAGTCAGGGTAGTCTAGAAAAACAAATCCAGAGACACTCAAATGTATAAGGAAGAGGTTTATATGCAAGAGCAATTGAATATTGAGAAAACATCCCAGTCCAGTCCAGGTCAAGTCCATAAGTCCGATATTAGCCCATGTATCTGATACCGATCTACAAAGTCCTCTTCAGACTCACAGAACACATGCAATGATGCAGAATGCTGGAAGATCACAAGCCAGTGGGTTGGAACTCCTTAGGATCCAGGGGTGTTGTAAGCATCTCAGCAACAGCAGGGGTCTCTAAGTGACTTCCCTGGCTCGAGAGGTATGGTTGCATCAGGGTAGGTCCATGTTGCTTATCCAGCTTCCAGGGCTGGATCAGGGAAGGTCCATGTGACTTCTGCTCAGGGATATCTCACAGGGAGTGAGCCTTGTCAGTAGAGAGTCTCCAAGGGAGAGAGAAATGTCTCCGCCTCCAAGGAGGAAAACAGGAATTCCCAGAATCCTTAGGTGAAGGCCATGCCCACAGAGGCCTCATTGGCTATCTCCTGATTGTCAGTCTAGACTCCACCCCTACACTCTTAAACCTCAAATTGATACCAGATAATGTAACTACTACCACAGTGTGGATTTTAGTCTTTGTTAGGGAGTATTGCTTAAATCATTTAACTGTCTTTCTACAAAGGATCTCTAATGTTAAATGTTAGTCTAGATAGATTTTACAATTCTTTTTAGGTACCATAAATATGCTGGAAATTTCCAAGCTCTGTCTGTGTTTTATGCTAGATATGCTTGAGTATGTGAGAACATCAGAGTCTCACTATCAGTTATACGGCTAGCTGGTGCTAATGTGCATATTTTATATCCACTTTTAAAAGCACAGCTGTTTAAGCAACAACAAGATATACAGATTCAATTATGGATTTCTGCTTTGAATCCTGGCCCTCCTACCCTGTACTTATATGATATCAGGCACATCTTAGCCATTCCGAGCTTCAGTTTTATACTTCAGTTTACTAAGGATAGTAATTCTTATCTTAAAAGGTTATGAAGAATAAGTCGACTACTGTGTATAATGCTTATACATGTAATGTCTACTTCTAACTATAGGTGATACTTTGAAAGACATCTTTCCATGATAAAGTATATATATTTTAATATTGCTAGTAATACTTTTAGTTTTCAAAGCTACTTCATATAGCTCTTAATAGACATTATATTCTCAGTTAATATTCACTATTTTGTTATTTTTTTCAGTTTGATTTTGTCTAATATCTGCTTATTATAATGATATAAATGTTCACTGCTAATATCAGGACAGGTAGAGTTAGCATTGTAGAGACAAACATAAATGAATTCTAACACTACAATTAAGGTTACTTAATTAATAAACTTTTATTCCTATTAATTAAGCATGAATTAGGGAGAATATTTTTATATTTCAGACATCAATTAACTCGCTGATAAGAATTTTTAAATTATCTTTTGATGTATAAAATGATAACAGTTTAGAAATGGATTAATATGAAGTAAATCCAAGCACATATTATAATTATGATTATCTTATTATTAGTTAGGATTTAATAATATATCATATAATTCCAAATTTCAATCATGTCAAGTAGAATGTACAATTGCTATCATAATGATTTTCCTAACATTGCCTATCTCCTTGACATTGTCTCCCTTTGACCCCCATCCACTGCTATGTCCTTCTCCCCCCAAATTGCTGTTCTTCTGGGTTCATTGATCCTAGGCTTCATGTACTGAAAACTGGAAATGCTTCAAGATGATGACTCCCATTGATAGAACACCTCTGAAATACACTCCAATATGAACAAAATTCTAAGAAAACAATAAAACCAAAATTACAGAAAATTTTGGATAGCAGACCAGGTTCAGCCCACATCAGAAGGGGGATATACTGGCAAAGCTTTAATTGGTCAGGTCAGATTTAGGCTTTGGTCTTCTATCGGCCTCTCTCCCAAGCACTCTGTTTAGTGACCGCTTACCTCCCATACCTCAATTTTAGATAAGGGGAGTTCTCCGAGGGCTTATTTCCTAGGTAGTTCCACAAATGAGTCTAAAGCTCCCACTGTCAGCCATCGACTTCTGTGCACCAGATTCTCACAGCTTAGGCTCTGCTACTGGCCCTATCTTCCAGTTCAGCTTATATAGCTTCAAATCCTTCGGTGACTGATGATTCTGTGCTTCTTCCATGTGGGCTTAGTTGACATCTCACCAAATGGCTGCTTATATGGAGACAAGCCTTTAAGACCCAAGATGCTATTTTATCTGGTAGTCGGGCACCATCTAATTTCTTCACCACACTTTGCTATAGCACCTTTATCTTCTGTGTTCCCTTCCAGAGGGCGAGTATTGAGCAGGGCCATGATGTCATAACTAATTGTCCTTAAGTTGGAGCTAGGATTTAGTGAAAGCCCCAAACCCATTCTTGACTGTATGCTTTCTTTTTTAATTTGATGTAACTTGGGAGTTAACACATGCCATATAATTCCATAGTTCATTCATGCCAAGCAGAATTCCACAATTGCTTCCATAGTCAGTCTCCAAACATGCTTTTCTCTCCTGTACTTCTTGACATCAGCTCCCTCTTATCTCCCCCAGCCGTCCATGTCCCACCTCCCCGCCCTCTTTCCCCAACCCGAAACCCTTGTTATATTGGCTTTCCCTAGAGGCTCAATGTCCCAGGGTCTCATTTCCTGTAAAATAGAGAAACAAGTAACACAGCTTCAAGAAGGTGACCCCCAGGGAAACTGCACCTCTGAGATATACCCTAGAGTGAACAAGCATAAGCAAAATATAAAGGAATGGCCATCACAGGATTGCTGGCAGAATGCGTATCTTAATACTGCTTCCTCAGACATCACGTACGTCCTAGCTTATTTCCTCTGGGTAAAAACGTGTGTCTGAGGTACTGTGCAGTTCATCCAGTAGATTCCCGTATGGGGGGTCTCACGATGCAGATTCTGGAACATGCTGTGCTTCCCCAAATCTAGGATTCAGTGTCCCCACATTGCACAGCACCCGGACTGGCTTCCCAGGATACCCACAGATGCCCTAGGCTGATTCTGACCACTGGCTGCATGCCACTAAAGACCCTCCCCACCAAAGGTTCCCAAGAGCATCCTCAGTCTCTCCTCCCACCACCTAGAGATCAGCCCTCCCTTCTCTGCCCTCAACAGACATGCACCTATGTTCCCCCAAATGTGACTAAACCTCTCTCTTGTTCTGTCCTATACCTTCCATCAGTAAGCCTCACCCCTCTGACAGGGCCACCTCCTTCTCCTGGGAACCTCACCCCAGATCCATATGGCAGCCACTCTGCAGACAGCATCTGCCCCCTCTCCCCAGACTACTGGATCCCAGCTGTCATGAGAGACCTGCCCTCTGGCCCACTGACCTACTATACTTCCCTGAAGGTGATGACGTGTGTTCATTGGCACAGGTCTGGCCTTATACCTGACTGTTTGGCCCCCATTCAGAAAAGTGGCTGGCCTGCAAGCTTGAACTTGTGCCCATTCTGCGGCTCATCTCTACCCCAGTGGACTCACAGTTTTTGTCCTTTTGTGCTTGACTAACTTCACTCAGCATGATGTCTTCCAGATCCCTCCACAAGTGGAGGGGTTTCATGGTTTCATCGCTGTTTTTTAGGAATGCATAGTATTCCATTGTATGTATGAGTATGCACACACACACACACACACACACACACACACTTTTCTATTGATGGGGATTTAGACTGTTTTTAGCTTCTTGCTATTGTGAACTCTCCTCTGATCTTCTCAGGATCTGCTTCTTATTTCTTTAGAGTAAATGCCTCAGAATGGTACCACAGGGTAGTTCAGTAGCCATCTATTTTAGGGATTGCCATATCACCTTCCACAGCAGCTGTACATAGTTACAAGTCTACCAGGAGTGCATAATATTTCCTATCTCACCACAGCCTCTCAATATTTGTTGTTTTCTGTTTTTGATTTTTTGTAATTGAGCTTCCAGGGCTCTTAAGTACAGGAAAATTATATTATTTTAAATTTAAAATAGATTTCAAAAGAGTGATGAACATGATTAATGTAACTGATTTAACTAAGTTATATACCTGTAAAGTATTGAGTTGGCAAATACTGTGATATATAAAAATATTATTTTTATACATATTATTTTATATATTAAACAAATAACATATTAAAAGGTACAAAATAACATTATAAAATGATGCATTATAACAAATGTTTATTTCGTCTTCATAGATTAATGTTGTCCAAAAGGTTAATTCAAATTCAAGTTATAGGAGACCAAAAACACTTCAGGATGGCTTGTATAGCATGGATGCATATGTGTTTTATGACGGCTCATCATGATAGAACTGATTCCTAAAGCTGTACTACCAAATATTTGCTCTGATTGGCCTGTAGTCATTGAGGAAACAAAATCTATAGCTATGATTAGTTACTTGCTATAAGTTTAAGGTGTTTTTTGTTTGTTTGTTTTGTCTTATGCATAGCCTAATGCATCTGCACAAATAATGGTATAAACCTAAAAATAACTTAAATGTAAAACAAATAGCATTAGACTAGAGAAAACAATGAAATCAATTTCTTCAAGTGTCTTAAAAATATTCTTAAGCATAGGCAGTGCAGTTAGTAACCTTAATAATAAGACAATAATGAAAACATCTAAAACGGTGCAATTTCTATATCCAGAGCACAAATATATTTAATAAGAGAAAATCAAGGAGAGCCAAACTAAACTCGCTGCATGGAATCGTTCCTGACTTGCAGTGACCCCTGTCACGGTTTGTGGGAGCAGAAAGCCCAGTCTTTCTCCCGCAGAGCTGCTGGGTTCTGCGAACTGCTGGCCATGCTAATCGCTGTCCAGTATGTACCCACTACACCAAGGCGACATTAAAAATTATGTCTGGATTCAAAAAATCTAATTAATTGCCCAAACTGCCTTCAAATCCAGATCCCTTTTACTCTGTTTATACATCTTATGCACTTCATTTTGAAGAATAGACTAAGTAGAAATTATTTAAGTCAGAAAGATTAAACCAAGGAAACAAAATATGGATATGTTTAACTTCACCTCTGTGACTCCACCTGTGACTACCGATTGCATTGACTACTGTGCAGTCGGTATTCTCACCGGCCTATCCAGCCGATTCTAATCCACAGTGAGCCTGTAATGGGTTGTTGAGGTGCAGATCTCTATAGAGATAGTCTCAGATCTCACAGGTAGCTTTGAACCGCAAATCTTGTGGTTATCAGTCCATCACACACTCAAGAGCTGGACCAGGACACCTAAAGGAACACAATGAAATATATAGCAAAAGATAAGTATGGGAGGTGCTGCTGGTATTTTATGATGATGTCATAAAATTGATTATAATATCAGAAGTCCCTAGAAAGAAAACCTGGGCTACTTTTCTTTTTTTTTTCACTACGTCTGCACAATATTTGAGAGCAAACTATATCAGTCTGGCTGATTTTTGTTTAAATCTAATAATTTAAACATCAACAATGTTTTGAAGAGCTTTTTTTAAAAAGGATCTTATTTATTATGATAAATAAGTGGAATTCTGGGTTTTACAAAAGGAATTAGAATTTGTAATAGCAAACTATTTCAAATATAAAATATCTTATTATAATAAGGAGAAGAGAGAGGTAAAGTTTTAATTCTTTTAATTCATACTTAGCTTTAATTGAGGGAATATTAATCATTACTTAAGAAACAAGGAACAGTTTAATTTAAGCAAACTATATTACATTTCTTCTAAGTATTGAACAAGGGTTCTTCAAATTGTCTTCATTTTAAAATATATTTCTTATTGCCATGAAAGTATCACGCTTGGCTTGAGTTCCTTAGATTTACACTTATGAGTACTCACGGTAGTGGCTTTGCTATGTTGAAATACATTGGATTCAAAGGCTTGCTTTTATTCCTACATCTAACAAGCTGTTACTTCCTAGAGCGTTCCCACATTTATTATGTTAACTTTGTGATCTCCGTGAAGTTATCTTTGTAGACATTAGCATTTGCTGAGACATTTTCACCCTTTGGAAAATAATAGGCATAGAATTGTTCCCTTCAGGTAAAATTGTTCACAAAAGGAACAAACAGCTATCTCAGCAGAGGAAGAGAAGGAACAACATAACAAGGAATCTCCTGTCCAGAGGCACAGGGCAATGCATTGTGTCTGTCTATCTAGAAATAATGGGACATTAAAAAGAACCAGTTTGGCATGTAAAAGCAAAATCCTTCTCCTAATAAGCGTTTTCTCACCCTGTTCTCAAAATTAAAACAACTAAATTGAAAAGTAACCCACTTCCAGTGAGTGAATACTGACTCATAACCATCCTATATAGAATTTTCAAAATGCTGTAAATATGGGAGTAGTCTTTAAGACCCTAGACGCTATCTCTTTTGATAGCCGGGTTCCAACAGCTTTCTTCACCACATTTGCTTAGGCACCTGCTTTGTCTTCAGCGGTTGTGTCAGGAAAGTAAGCCTCATGGAATGCCAGTTTAATAGAACAAAGTATTTTTGCATTGAGGGAAGATATAGTGTCTGGGGTCTTAAAGACTTGAAGGTAAACAAGTGGCCATCTAGCTAAGAAACCACAAAGCCCACATGGATGAAGCACACTAGCCTGTGTGATCACGAGGTGCTGAAGGGATCAGTTATCAGACATCAAAGAACAAAAAAATCACATCAGTGTGAATGAGGGGAAGTGTGGAGTGTGGATCCAAAGCCCATCTGTAGGCAACTGGACATCACCTTATGAAAGGGTCACGGGGAGGAGACAAGCCAGCCAGGGAGGAGTGTAGCAATGATAAAACGTGTAACTTTCCTGTATTTTTAAATGCTTCTTCCCCCTTTCCCCCCTCCCACCACTATCATGATCCTAATTCTAGCTTACAAATCTGGCTAGACCAGAGGATATACACTGGTACAGATAGGAACTGGAAACACAGGGAATCCAGGAAGGATGATCCCTTAGGATCAGTGGTGAGAGTGGTGATGACAGCAGGGTGGCATAGAAAGGGGGAACTGATTATAGGGATCTATAATCCCTGGGGGATGGGCAACAGAAAAGTGGGTGAAGGGATAGTGTCAGATAGTATAAGATATGACGAAAGAATGATTTATAAATTATCAAGGGTTCATGAGGGAGTTGGAACAGGAAGGGAAGGGGTAAAATGAGGAGCTGATGCCAGGGGCATACATGGAGAGCAAAATTTTTGAGAATGATGAGGGTAATGAATGTACAAATGTGCTTTATACAATTGATGTGTGGATGGATTGTGATAAGGGTTGTATGAGCAACCAATAAATGATTTATATATACATGTATATATATATATATATGCAGTTTGTCACCCCTGTGTTTTGCAGTCCACTATTTACCCAACAGCACCACCAAGTCACGGAATATGAAAATACGTGAACACGTTTATCAGAGAAGGCTTGTCCAAAGTTTCAACCCAAGGCCCTACAAAGTCATATTTTGGGTCTTTAAAATTATATATATATATAATCTTACCATAGTGAATGAAGGGTGGAGTGCAGAGTGGAGACCCAAAGCCCATTTGTCAGCCAGTGTAGATCCCCTCACAGAGGGGTCTAGGGGAGGAGATGAGTCAGTCAGGGTGCGACGTAGCACCGATGAAGAATATAGCTTTCCTCCAGTTCCTAAATGCTTCCTCCCCCTGCCCCCCACTACCATAATCCAAATTCTACCTTGCAAGTCTGGATAGAGCAGAGGTTGTAGTCTGGTGCAGATAGGAGCTGGAGGCACAGGGAATCCAGGGTGGATCATACCTTCAGGACCAGGGGTATGAGGGATGATACTGGGAGGGTAGAGGGTGAGTGGGTTGGAAAGAGGGAACCGATTACAAGGATCTACATGTGACCTCCTCCCTGGGGGATGGACAACAGAAAAGGGGGTGAAGGGAGATGCCAGATAGGGAAAGATATGAAAAAATAATAATTCATAAATTATCAAGGGCTCAGGAGGGACAGGGGAGTGGGGAGGGAGGGGGAAAAAGAGGACTTGATGCAAAGGGCTTAAGTGGAGAGCAAATGCTTTGAAAATGATGAGGGCAAAGCATGTACAGATGTGCTTTATAAAATTGATGTATGTATGGATTGTGATAAGATTTATATGAGTCCCTAATAAAAATGTTAAAAAAAGAGGAAGTAAAAAAATGCTATATACCTGAAATTCATTCTTTTTTTGGGGCTCATACAACTCTTATCACAATCCATACATATACATACATCAATTGTATAAAACACATCTGTACATTCTTTGCCCTAATCATTTTCTTTTTTTTTTAATTTTTTTTAAATTTTAACAATTTATTAGGGGCTCATACAATTCTTATCACAGTTCATACATATACATACATCAATTGTATAAAGCACATCTGTACAGTCCCTGCCCTAATCATTTTTTCTCCTCTTTTCTTTTTTTACATTTTATTAGGGACCCATACAACTCTTATCACCATCCATACATATACATACATCAATTGTATAAAGCACATCCATACATTCCCTGCCCCAATCATTCTCAAAGCATTTGCTCTCCACTTAAGCCCCTTGCATCAGGTCCTCTTTTTTTTTTCCCCTCCCTCCCCTTTCCCCCCTCCCTCATGTGCCCTTGGTAATTTATACCTCGTTATTTTGTCATATCTTGCCCTATCCGGAGTCTCCCTTCACCCCTTCTCTGCTGTCCCTCTCCCAGGGAAGAGGTCACATGTGGATCCTTGTAATCAGTTCCCCCCTTCCAACCCACTCACCATTCATTCTTAGTGAAATAGCTTAGAGGAAAAAAAATATGCCCTTTAAAACATTTTGTTTTCTCTTTATGACCACTCCTCCCTTATCAACATGATTTGTTTCAAAACAACCGGTTGTTGTAAAAAAATTGGAATTTTGTGAAGATGGAGAAAGACCACATAACATCACAGAATGAAAGATGACTGGAACATTATATTGCTACAGTTACATCATTACATGACTGGAAAACATGGGCAATCATGGTCCTTATAAACTGACAAATAACTTTAACCACAGGAGCCATTGATATTTTCACGTCATATCTATGCATCACTTACCAATAAGCTTATGCTGTTAATATGTAAAATAGTTGGATATTTAAGTTTCAATATTTTCATAGATGGGAAAAGTTAATGAAATAGTTAATATGTGAGTGGTAGATATATTATATTTTAAAAGACTAGTGTTCCAATGGACATATGCCCTTGTGGGTTTTTCCCCCACTCCTTGTACCATAATGTGTTAGTCCTGGCTGACTAGAAAAACAAATCTAATAAATTCGAGAGAGTTGTGAGATACTAATAAATATGTAAGAGATAACTTTATATCAAGAAATAATTATGCATCAAAAATATCCTAGTCTAGTCCAGATCAAATCCCCAAGTTCAGTAGTAACCAGTAGCCTATAAGTCTGATATTAGCCCATGAATTCCTCTTCAGACTCACATTGCACATGCAATGGCCCCAAATGCAGGAAGATCCAGGCTGGTGGGTGGAAGGTCTTGGGGTCCAATGGCATCGTGGCTTCATGTGGCTTATCAACAGGAATGTCAAGCAGAGAGTATGTGTCCTGCCTCTAGGGGGAAGAAGAAGTTCCCAGAGTCCTCAAGAGAAGGCCACACCCACAAGGAGGGATAAATCGGGCTATGACCTAATTGACAAACTAGACTCCACCCCTTCATTCTCTTATCAAGTTGGCATAAAATTATGTAACTACCGCAGTGCATACCTTTTAACCCCTAAAATATATTGTGAATATATGAATTGTGGAGTGTTATATCTATGTATAAAGCTCTCTATCTGCATTGTACCGGGAGACAGGTTGTATCTTAAACTTCTAGTCAAACATAAGATTGGTAGATACTAAAAATATACGAGGATATCTATGAAAGTATTGCTAAAATAATATATGGAAACTGTGTTACACTGGGTTCTCTAGAGAAGTAACACCACGCGCACACACGCACCCACACACATACATTTATTTCAAGAAAGTAGCTCTCACAGATATATAAGTGGCGAAGTTCAGCCTGGTTCAAGTCCCCGTGTCTGTGCCTCAGATGTTCCACCAGGGACTTTTCCTGACACATGTAGCAGCTTGGGCTCAAGAACAAAGAAATAGGAAGAAACATCAAGAGGCAGGAGGATGAAGCAGGAAGACAGAGCAGGGAGATCTTAATTTTGTTGGATCTGGATTCAGCATCTGTATTAGACAGGGTCCTCTAGACAGAGAAAACCAGAATGCTGATAATTTATAGATATATAACACAAGAAATGAACTGTTAAATTATATACAGATAGTTAGATATATAATATAAGAAATGAATAGTTAAATTATAAAGCAGTAAAAATGGCTTAGTGCAACTCACTCTCGTGAGAGAGTTGTGAGACACTAGCAGTCCATCAAGCCTTGAGGGCTGCTAGGTAGTACGCTTAGAGAGAACTAGTCTACCTCAGCACAGGCAGCAAACAGCAAGGCAGGTACCAACTGTCAGCCAGGTCACCAACAGTCAGTCCCCAGCTCCAGATAGGTATATTTCCAACCATGTGGTCTTAAAGGGACCTCAACTTACGACACACTCCACAGCTAAGTGTCCCACAGGTAGTGTAGCCTGTAAATTGAGGCACAGAACAAGCAAGGTAGCTGCACACTGATCCGATGATCAATGAGTGAGAGACGAGAAAGGCGAGGTTTGCCGAGCCATTTATCTCTCCGCCCTTCAATTAATTCCGCTTGTGTTTATAGGCCAGGCTGGCACAATAAACTGTCTCAGCATCTGTTGGCTGACCTCTTGTCATATTGCTTGCTGATTGCAGGAGCTATATGGAGATTGCTGAGTTCTTCAAATGTGTGAGCCTAAATACAGACATGTACATATGTCAATACATTTATGATTATGGGGGAAATAGACCTATGTGAATATATTTATAGGTTCAATAGTAGGGTAGCAGGTGGACATTGGGCCTCCTCACACGCATTCCCTCAATACAAGAGCACCTTGCTCAGCTGACATGATCACTGAAGACAGACGTGTCCATAAACAAACATGGTGAAGAAAGCTGATGGTGCCCGGCTATCAAAAGATATAGCATCTGGGGTCTTAAAGACCTGAAGACAAACAAGCGGCCATCTAGCTCAGAAGCAACAAAGCCCACAGAGAAGAAGCACACAAGCCTAAGTGAACACGAGGTGTTGAAGGGATCAGGTTGCAGACACTAAAGAATAAAAACCATCATTCTGTGATCACCTTCCACACATAAATGCTAAAGATGAATGTGCACATAAGTAAGTGTGGTTAAGAAGGCTGATGGTGCCAAGCTATCAAGAGATATAGCGTCTGGGGACTTAAAGGCTTGAAAGTAAACAATCTAGCCCAGAAGCAACAAAGCCCACATGGAAGTAGTACACCAACATGTGTGATCATGAAGGGCCACGGGGAGACCAGGTTTCAAGCCCCAAAGGCGGGGGAGAAAAATCATATCATCGTTAATGAGGGGAGTGCATGATGAGGACCAATGCCCATCTGTAGACAACTAGATATCTATCCCTTGCAGAGGGGTAGTGGGGAGGAGATGAGTCACTCAGGGTTTAGTGTAGCAATAATGAAGCTCACAACCCTCCTCTAGTTTGTTTTTTTTAAACATTTTATTAGGGGCTCATACAACTCTTATCACAATCCATGCATATACATACATCAATTGTATAAAACACATCTGTACATTCTTTGCCCTAATCATTTTCTTGTTTTCTTTTCTTTTTTTGCATTTTATTAGGGGCTCATACAACTCTTATCAAAATCCACACATATACATACATCAATTGTATAAAGCACATCCATACATTCTTTGCCCTAATCACTCTCAAAGCATTTACTCTCCACTTAAGCCCTCTGCATCAGCTCCTCTTTTTTTTCCCCCTCCCTAAACGCTTCCTCCCCTCCAGCTATCATGATCCCAATTCTACCTTGCAAACCTGGATAGAGCAGAGGATGCACAGTGGTACAGATGGGATCTGGAAACACAGGGAATCTAGGACAGATGAACCCCTCAGGACCAAGGGGGAGGGTGGTGATACTGGGAGGGAAGGGGGTGGCCGAAAGGGGGAACCGATCTCGGGAATCTACATATAAGTTCCTCTCTGGGGGATGGGCAACAGGAAAGTGGGTGAAGGGAGACACTGGGCAGTGTAAGATAAGATAAAAATAATAATTTATAAATTATTAAGGGCTCAGGAGGGAAGAGGGAACGGGGAGGGAAAAAAGGAAAATGAGGAGCTGATTCCAGAAAAAAGGAAAATGAGGAGCTGATTCCAGAAACCCAAAGTGGAAGGTGAATTTTGAGAATGATGAGGGCAATGAGTGTATAAGTGTGCTTTACACAATTGATGTATGTATGGGTTGTGATGAGTTGTATGAGCCCCAATAAAATGATTTTTTAAAAATGTGAGCTATTTCCCTGAGATAAATATATTTTATATCACATATGAGCTTCCCTGGTTTTGCTTCTCTATAGAACCTAGCCAAACACACAAATAAGCATCACACATCCTGTTTTGAATTTGGCCTGGATTTCGGGCAACTCCCTGTTGATGTATTTCTTCATCTATTTTTTTTTCATTTTCATTCATTTTTACATACTTTCAATGAAAATTTACTTTCATATAGTATTAATATTATTAGATAACATGCATTATTTAGGTCACTTTTCTTTGGATATGAATATGAGTTTATTCCAGTTGATTGTTGAGGTAGCTGTCTTTCAAATGTTCCGGATTACTGAATGCTCCCAGTTCTACATCAGCTCATTGCTCTCTTTAAGCAGGTTTTCTGTCTGGTCCTGGGGCTTGTTGTCATCAGTCACAGCGCTGGGGCCTTTGTTACAGCTCGGGCAGCTTCTTACACTCCCATCAATTCTTGGTCCTACGCTCACTCTTGAAGTGCTAGAATATCGACTAATTCATTGCGTTGCAGTGTTTCTGCCAGTCTTCTAATGAGGCTTTCTATAACTACATCTCTCTCTCATAGACTCTTTCAATACTGAAACTCCAGGATTGAATTGTTTTAGTTCAGTTATTTCAGCTTGAAACTTGTGGAGCATATTCTTACCTTTTGGTTTTCTCACTGTCTATTCACTGCCAGCTAGTTGAGTCTGGTTGATAGCGACTTTATAAGTCAGGATGGGACCAACTGCCTCTGTGCCTTTCTTAGACTGTAACTCTTTATGGGAGTAAAAAGCATCATCTTTCTCCAGCAGGGCAACTGGTGGTTTCAAACTACTTACCTTATAGTTAGCAGCTCAAATTGAAACCACTACGCCACCAAGGTGCCATTCATTATAATGGTTTACTTTGGTTTTCCAGCTGTCTTTGAAATTTTCTATTTAGCTCTTTTGCTTCATGATTTCATATTGGCTATTATTCTGCTCTGGAAAAATAATTTCAGTCTCTTCTGACATCGATGTTCATTTTAGTTTACTTTTCAATATTTTAAATGGCTTTTTGCTTTCGTTCTTTATGATATTTTTCAGCTCATCACACAATGCATCTAGTCTTCAGTGATTAACTATTAAAGGTGTCAAACCTGTTTTTGAGATAGTTTCTCAATTCAAGTGATATGTACTCAAGGTTTTATTTTGTCGTTTATGGACTAGTCTTAATTTTCTCCAGCTTCATCTTAAATTTGCATATGAGTTATTGCGGGTCTATAGTTATATAGTTAAGCCCTGTCTGTCTTTGGGTGAGGATATTGAACTTCTCTTTTGTATCTTCCCACACATGTTGTAGATTGATTCCTTATATTCCATTTGATAAATTCCATGTGCATAGTCACCATTCATCTCATTAAAAATATTTTCCATGAAGAAGTCATCAGTTTAGAAAAATTATTTCATACAATCTCCAATTTCATTTCTAGTATAATATTTTTGTCTTTTATCCACTGATCCTTCCTGTTTCCAACTTTCACATTCTAATTCCCGACAATGATCAATGCACCTGATTGTGTGTTTTATCTTATCAATTTCAGACCGAAGAGGTTGTTAGAATTATTAAACTTATTCATCACTAGATTTAGTGGTTGGTGTGAAAATTCTAATCACAGCTTTATTAACTAGTCTTCCTTTTAGAATTATATGTATTATGCTATCACATACAGCATTCTACTTCAAAATAGATTTTGAAATATATTTATGATGACAAAGATGATGGCATTCTGCTTACATTTGCTATCCTCTGCATATTAAATCATATTATTCTCTACTTCAAAATATATAACATAAAGCAACTCTATCTATATATGTCTGCCTTGGAAGAAGTATGACCCAAGTGCTCCTAGAAGCAAGGAGAGCTAGACTTCATCTTACAATCTTTCGATATGTTGTCAGAAGGGACAAGTCCCTGGGGGAAGACATTATGCTTTGTGGAGAGGCAACAGAATAGAGCAAGGTCCTTATTGAGATGGATTGACATTATGGCGACAACAGGCTCAAGCATAGGGACTGTTGTGAAAATGATGCTTGACTGGGCAATGTTTCATTCTGTTGTGCGCTGGTGGTTATGGATCAGAACCAACTCAATGGCATTTAACAGCAACAACAATGTCTAAGATATTGACCATTTTATTTTTTTTAATCTTCCAACTTTTCTAGTTTCATGCTTAGGACATCCCACCTTTCGATTCCTAGATTTCAGATATTTGTTCTCCTTTTGCATCATGTCCCATCAACAGGTGAATATCCCCAAAGCTTTGTGCCATTTACATCATTAAGGCAGAATTTGAAGAGACAAGTCTTTCCCCAGTTATAGTGTCATTTTGGGCACCCTCTCAAACACTGCTTTATTGCATTCAGTGAGGTTTCCACCACCAATCCTTCTTCCTAGTGGTATTTTCAGGATGGAACCTCCACTGCAGCATGTTTACTACGGGTAACCTTCCTGCATCAATAATATTGGAGGCGTGGCTTCCAGTATCAAGCAATACTAAGCCACCACAGGATGGCAAACTGACCGATAAGCAATAGATTTAGCAAGTAGGAAATTATAAATTGAAAATGTCCAACATTGTATAGGTATGTGTGTTCTGTGATCATTAAACTGAACCAAATTAACCTTGGGATAAATTCCAGCTATGAGAATGCAATGTTATAAAGACATGGATCTTGGATGATAGCTTGGGATGAATTAAGCATTTAGTAATCAAACATCTAGGGCCGAATTCCAATAATATCACTGCTGACCGTGATTCAGTCAGCATACAATTTCCTTTTTATTAAATTTTAATCATTTATTGTATCTTTTCATTTATAAAACTGTAGAGTGAATTTGAGATCTATGTTTATAAGTTTGATGTGGAGCTGAAAGGAAGAACTGAATTTCATATTTAGCTCCTATTGTTCTTCTGGTTATTATTATTGTTATTTTCCTCCCAGAAAAAATTCCCTGGTTTGAGGGGAGATAAAAAATATACTCACCATTTCCTGAATGGTGACTGAGAGCATTTACTTTAATTGGAGGCAATGACATCAGCATAACAGAAGCTGACAAACAGGAAGAGATGTGTGACCTCCCCAACCATCCCAGAGTGAGATTCCCACCTAGGATGCATGATGTCTTGTGGGAGAAGAAGGGAGTGGGGGAAGTCAGAAGAACACCTCCCTTGGTTTTAGAATAATTCTTTTCTGTGATTCAAAGCAGCTTTGTCCTATCTATTGCTTAGGAATTGAAACCAAACTCACCGCCATCAAACCAAACTCAGCGGGACTCCAGGTGGGTTTTGAGACTGTAGCTATTTCTGGAGCTGAAAGCAAGACTCCAGATATGTGACAGGAATGATCTTTCTTTTGGTTGGAATTGCTTATGAATTTGCCACGTATAGATTGTGCTTAAAAAGTTAAAAGGACAGTTTCAATGAAAAATAGAAAACTCTCTGAACTTGGCTATTGGATATGTTTTGAAAGTATTGAAAATAAATATGATGAACAAAATAAATATTTTAAAGAGAAAGGTTCAGTGAACTTATTTATTTATATCACTGATCAGAGGATATTTTGATTAATACCCCAATCAATTATATTCAAGTTGCCTAAAAAGACTACCTTGGCCCCATAAAAAAATATCCCTTAAAAATCAATTCCTCTGTTCTGTAATTCCAAGTACATGTAACTATATTAGAATTACTGATTAATTTCCCCAACCACTTGGAAACTGTTAAAGAAATGTGTTGGCCAATATTTAAAACACTATCAGATTTACACTATTTACATAGTGCTTTTACACATTGGCCAGGTTCTAAATCATCTCCCCTCCCCTTTGTTTATCACATACTCAGACCTGTACTAATTTGAAGTGGGGGCGAGTCATGTTATGGTTCTGAGAATGGAATCTCATAAGTGATAGCGCTATGTGGAGACCAGCCAGTAACCCCCTGCCAGTTCCTACTGATTTCAGTTCAATGCCCATATCCTATGTTGTGAAAGCAACACATTCATCCAGCATAAATCAGTGGACCTATGAGTCCTTACAGAGAGAACTTGTTTGCACTTAGGAGACTTATTCTATACCTGTTGATTCCTTGTGTCTGTTTGTACAGTGCTTCTGATTAGATCAGCTTCTTTCATTCTCATGTGTTCTACAGTTTGTATATAAAAGGCTTTGGTTTTTCATTTCCCCATTTCTTTGAATAGTGTTCCCTGTGGTTAAAGGCAATCAGCAATCTGACTTTCACCTGAGCGCCAATCACATGCAATTTATACAATTTTAGAAGAACACAAGGTATGTACTAGCTAGTAATCAACTTAGCAATGAAAGGACAATTTATTTACTTTTTCTCCTTTTACACAGTCATAAGCCTGGGAAGTTGATTAAAATCAGTGAGGTACAATTACTTGTGAAAGACTTGATTTTGACCCCCTTTCGTGGAGTATTTCTTAACAAAATGAAAAAATACAAAGGAGAACAATATTTTTTAAATTAATATGATATAATACCACAAAGACACTTTAACATATAAAATTTGGGTGAAGAACATATTTTTAAAAACTGTTCAAAAGGTGATTTTCCATTTTTTAAGAAATATTCTCAGAAGAAACCCTGGTAAGCAATGGTGAAGTGTTTTTACAAAAGTACGAGATTGTATTGCTGTTTCCTCCCTCATCAGGGAGCAAGTGTGCGGTTTCCTCAATTGATGCTTCAATCTGCTACAAATGTCGTCCTCAGAATTTCCTTTACTGTGTCCCTACTTACAGCCAGGAAAGGAGAATTATCTTTTATAACCCTTTGATATTCCTTAGAATATATATTCTGATATATATGTATATATTCTGATGATAATGCTATTATTTTTATAGAAACTTTCCCTATTCTCTAGGAATGTCCTCATCTTTTTAATTACCAAGTACTGTTTAAAAAAAAAAACTACCTCAATTCTTCGTCACTTAAAACGCAACCAAGTGCTCAGCTGGGACTACTGTCATTTCAAAGCTCTACCTGTACCTGTACCTGTACCTGTACCTGTACTGTACCTGTACCGTGAATCAAGTAGTTGTTACTCAAGTAGTTGTTGGGGGTTTAGATCTTCCAGGGGGCGGGGAGGGGGGTGGCGGAGGAGGGTCAGAATTTCACTTTCTCCTTGCTTGTTGCCTTGAAGCCTCAGTCAGTATATTGCCTCAGGGGCTTTGTCTGCGCATCTGATCAGAGTGTGGACCTGGCTTCACTGGAGCAAGCAAGTTCGAGTGCATGAGAGAGTGAGCAAGACAGAAGGCAGTCTTTTATAACCTCGTCTCTGCATTGATTAATCAAAAGGAGTGGTTCACTGAAAGCCATTTCAGAAGCTAACTACATGTGCGCACGCGCACGCGTGTGCTCTCTGGGGGAAACCGTTAAAGCCATTTCATCTGAGTTTCTTTGATTTTCTTCGTACAGTACCCAGCGCATGAGAAAAACGGCAAACAGCCCAGAGCCTGGCACACTTAATATTAGCTTAGGAGCATAGCATCACCTAGGTGTGTTAAGGATGCTAATTTGGTTTGCAATTATGTGATATGAACATATTCATCTCTCACTATCTTTTCTCTCTCAGGTGGTGGGGACTTAATGTAGATTAAAGCTAACTATGAAACCGAATTGTAAACTGCATACAGGGTGTTAGTGTAAGCATATTCCAGTAAGCTAAGTGGGTCTCTTTACATCCTCATCATCTGCCTCGTCCCGCATTACTTCATTTAGTGTCTATTTGCATCTAACAAAATGCAGCTTCCGGAAGAGAAACTTCGGTATGAAATGGAAATCAGCAGTGGCTAGCCACGAGGAAGGAATTGTAAAGTCATAAAATGGGACTTCTTGATATGGGATTTTTCAGACACTTTTGAAAGACAAAGGAAGTTTTGAAAAGCTTTTGAAGCTCTCTTAAATACTCAACAGGGCTGGTCTATGGGCACTCAACACCCAGTCCCTGTACCTTCACCTCCCAAATGAGTATTCCTGACTTCACTAGTCTTTAAAATCACAAATGCCTGACTGAAAAGCCTAATCCTCAAACATATTAATTATATGTGAGGCATTTAATAATTATCAGATGCTGAGAAATGTGCAGTGACATGTGTCTATCAAATTCCATTCAGGTTTTCCATTATCAACTTTGTTTACCATCTTTCCCATCCTTAACCTCTGGCCACATTTATGCACGTGACTCCTTTCTGACTGGCCTTAAGCTTGAATGGCTTTTCTGAAAACACTTCAACCAGATCATTGGCACTTACCATCTTTTTTATATCCGCAAAGTGAGAGTAAAGCTTATATTGTAAATTTTGACAAAATTATTGCGACAATTTTATGGTAAAGATAGTGAAGAAAATTACAACCCAAAGGCATTTACCACTCACTGTCCCTATAAGTCAGGATTGACTCTATGGTAGTAAGGTTTTGTTTGTTTATGCACACTGTGCATAATGCTTCATAATAGCCCCTTACACAGACATTAATTACTTGTGGAATCTATCAATTTTTTCTCTAACTCCTTGTCAATCTAAATACAGGAGTCCGTATATGAAACCACTGGATGTGGCCCTGAGCATGTCATTTTTACCAAGAATTCAGGCCTTACAAGAAATCATACAGGAAAAGGTATCATTAGACTTTCTCTAGTGACACACCATGACGGTCTCAGTGGAAATCGACAATCCAATCAGGCGAAAAGCTCAATGGCACACTGTGAACTTCTCTGTCTCTCCCGCCGGGCCTCGCTCCTCCCCCATCCTCATTATGCTTCTTCGAGATTTGTCCTCTTGAATAGAATTGCGGAACTTACATTTTCTTTTCCTCTGCTTTCTGACTAAGGCCAAACTAGTGCTTTTACGAAGAAGGTATATTCAGACACACACACGTAAATGCTGCAAACTATCATGTGGGGGGTGATAGGATTGAATAAATACAGGTATGAGACTATATGAGTTCTTGGGGGCGGGGAGGGTTTTTCTTTGCCTGATGTGAAGAATAACCTTTCTAAAAAATGAACAAAACTCATTGGGTCTCATTAGATATTAAATGATGAGTGAAAGAAGAGGTGAAAAAGAAAGCGAATATGTGATGCAGGTGATGGTCATAGTAGATTAAAAGAGTTGAGCCAGGGTATGTGTTTGATAACACTAACTTGTTCTAAAGTGCATGTGTGTATGTGTGGAGTATATGTCTGTGCTGGAGATAAACATTGAAATCATTTTTCAAAAGCTACTTTATTGAGAATAATTATAAATTTTTGGTCATGTGAATCACTACATTGACAAAAACATCATACACTTAACTCTAAAATACAGTCCATGATAAGCTAGGGACCGCAGTTTTATCAAGAATACCCAACCATCTACTATAGAGGAACATTGCGATGCTAATTTTATATAGGTTTACATGCTACAGAGTTGGCTGAAATCCCTAGATTGTTAGACTTCTAAAGATTCATGAGAGATGGAATAGAGTTTGCCTTGGGAGAGAAAGTGAAGATTTTGACATTTACAAAACAGGTTTCTGAATTCCCAGCTCTTTTTTCCCCAGGCAATACTTACCTATATGTTCACTACTTTAAACAGTTAAGAAATTATATACACACACACACACACACATATATATATACACATACCTACATATATACACACATTTATATATACAAAAAAAGAAACAGAAAACTAACACATTTAATTCTCCCTAAATCAGATAGGCCCTTAACTTTAATCAAACCTGATTGCCACTCTCATATCTTTTAGTGGCTGACAAACCTAAGTCAAGAATTGATTTTAATGAAGCTGAGGTGTAGTGAATGAATCGCCTTATGTGGAAGTGTGAGTAGATATTTTTTCATTTAAATATCCAGAAAGACTCATCATTTTCTTAAGAGATTGTTCAATCTGGATCGTGATGCTCATTTGCAATTTAATATTTTGTGCGTGCGTGTGTGTGTGTGTGTGAACTGTTGTTGTCGTCAGGTGCCATCAAGTTGGATATGTACAACAAAACAAAACATGGTCCGGCTTGAAGTTCATTACTAATTGATCCATATGAAGTAGACAGTATTTCTTAAAATAATTTTCTAATGCACCACATATGTAGTTTCTAACATGAAAATTCTTATGGAGGGACATCATCATGAAGCAGATGACAACATACCAGATACTTTATTAAAAGTCAGTTGTAGCCTAATATATTTATGTACAGTAAAATTTACCCCTTTAGATGCAGACTGTAGTGATTTAAAACCCATTGTTTCCATATTGGGAAATTCTCACTTTTTGAATGTAGTATATTTGGAGCTTGGTCAAATGCATAGAGTTATGTGTTGTTGGTGTTTATTGCAGTCACCTAATCTGGTGTCAATTTAAGGATTAAGAGCATAGGGGTGGATTCTAGGCTGTCAACCTGGAGACAGCCAATGAGACACCTGCGTGGGCATGGCCTTCTGAAAATTCTGGGAAATCTGGTACTTCCTTCTTGGAGGCAGAAGACACCTCTTACTCTGCGACTCCCTGGAGACATTGCAGAAGACAAGCCACATGGACGCAACCAGAACTCGGAAGCCAGAGAGGCCACAGAGAGACCCCTGCCAGCCCTGAGATGTTTCCAGTGACACTGGAGCCAAAGACTCGCTTGTGATGGTCCTGCATTTGGCTTCATTGCATGTGCTTCGTGAGTCTGAAGAGGACTTTAGAGATTGGTATCAGACATATGGGCTAACATCAGACTTATGGCCTTGGACTGGATTGGGTTGGGATGTTTTCTCAATGGTCAGTTCCTCTTGTATATAAACCTCCACCATTATATGCGTGTTTATGAATTTGTTTCTCTAGTCTACCCAGACCAACACAGTGTTCCTTGCCTCGGAGGCTGTGTTGTATCATATGGTCGTTTAGTTTGCTTCTCCCTAGTGGCTCTTGGTGCAGCGTCTTCTGCTTTGCTTAGTCACCATTTCACTTTCTTTTTCAGTTCCATAGGTCTCTGTTCAGTAGTTGTGCGCACATCGCTTTTTTTAACCCAATTGATAATTCTTTAAATATTATTGATGCAAGCACTTCATCAGATATGCGACTGCAAACCAGTTTGTTCTGATCGGTGCCAAGGGGGTTGTTTTTTTCTCTTGTTAACATAATTTAGTATAAATGCTAGGATTCCTATTCTTTCATCACTTTTACTGCTTGTGACATGGTTTTCTATCTACTTGTGTATTTTTCTTTTACTGTAACGTGCATTCCTGTCAAAGGAACAGCAGACAAGCATACATATACATGTATCTGCATCAGTGCTAATGCTCTGGACACTAGATAATTATATAAAACTATGTCTATGCTTCTTTTTCCGGGGACCTCTTGGAAAGAAACTGCCCCAGGTCTCTCGGTAGCTCTCAGTAATCGATCACACATCTTAACTTGCAGCTGCATGTGCCTCCGGAGTCTCACGGATGCTCGTCCCTGCTCTCTCCTCTTTATGCATCTTCTTTCACGAGGACACTGGTCATATAGAGAGACCACCCCTCTATTCTAGCATTAACTCATGTGAACCTTCAAAACCCTATGTCCAAGCAAAGTCACAGTCACAGGTACACATTTTGGGAGAAACTATCCAATACTAAACAGTATGTTTTGTGAGTTTTTTTTCATAATTACTGATCAATAATAATCATAATGATTTTTTAAGGGGAAGGAAATTACACTAAGCTGTCTTGTGGAATTTGCTTTAAGTATTTCTGAGATAGTGGTCCATTTTTCTGGCTATTATTGACAGTTTGCATTTCAGTAGAAAGGGGTGTGAAATAATTGTCATACTCTATTCATCTTTGACAATGCAAATAAAGTTAACAAACAAATAAAATGAACATGTAGAAGCACTAGAGAAAGCTCCCTCTCTTTAGCCTGACCTTGGGCAAGTACTTGTTTAAAAGGCAGAGCTGTGCCCTCAGGTTTCATGATTATCTCTGTCAGTGCTGTCTACATGAAACCAGACGCATTTCTGTTTAGATCTCTCTCAGTTCAAATGCTGACCTGTGACAGCCAAGTCAGTGCACATCAGAATTATTTCTCACCAGAAGTGAAGCCTGACATGAAACTCCTACACCGATAGTTTCTTTGAGTTCTCGATTTAACCTTTCATTCTCACCTTTGCTGCCAACTATTATTAAGATCAGTCACTCACACAGATGCTGTTTTCCCTTTTTCTCAGTTTTAACTTGAGAATGTTCTTTTTTGGTGCAAGGGAAAAAAAATGAAGCTGTGAAAAATAGAATGGTTAGGCCCATAAACACATTCCTAACTAACTTGGAGTGATATACAAGGTGTAGCCTATTATATCATGAACACTTCGGTTGCAGTCTGTTCTAAGCAAAGAAACATGCTAAAATTTTCTGAATTGTAGCTACGAAATGATCCAAATTTAAGTCCATGGTTATTACATATTGCATCTATTTCTTCTCAATATAATTTTAACTATAATTCATTGAAACCAATCATTCTCTTTAATGTATTCTTAGTTGGTGGCTCCTATTGCACTACTGTAATTTTAACATGAATTTATATTAAATTATATGCAGTTTTATTAGAAATAGTCAAAGCAATAACATCTGTTATTGTCATTTGTTTCTCAAAATACCTCCTGAACTCTAAGAGTTGAGAATTTCTATAACTCATTATGAAATGTCTTATTTTGACATTTGAAGCATATGAAATTTAATTTTGTGCTTGTAACAAGGAAGCATAAGAGCCCTGGTGGTGTAGTGGTTATATGTTGGTCTGTGATCCACATGATGCACAGTTCGAATCCCCCAGCAGCTATGGGGGAGAAAGCTGGATTTCTCCTCCTATAAACAATTGCACTTTCAGAAACCCACAGGGACTCGCTATGAATCACCATTGACTTGATGGCAATGGAGGAATAGGCACATGCTCTTTGTGACTAAGTATATAATGAGAGACACAAAATAATAACTATAGAGCTATAATTAGGACTTTAAACAATTGCGGGAAATATTCACTTACGCACACATTTTTGAAGTACCATCCAATATTTATATTTACCAAACTCTCCTCATTGCTATCAAGTCAGTTATGACTCATACCGAACTTACTGCCATCTAGTGAAGCCTAACTCATAGCAACCATATTGGACAGAGTAGAACTGCCCTTAGGATTTCCCAGATAGTCAGGACTTACTGACGCTGAACTTGTGTCATTGTCCTATGAAGCAGCAGGTGGATTCAAACTGTTGACCTTGTAGTTTATAACCCAATGTGTAATGTACTACCTCACCAGGGCTTTTACTACTCATAGCAAACCTATATAGGGCTTCTAAGACTATAACTCTTCCTGCGAGCAGGCAGCTTTATCTCTCTCCCACAGAGAGCAGGTGGCTTTGAATCGCCACAGTCTTATTTAGTAACAATTCCTTACTCACAGAGCCACCAGTGTGTCAGCTAGAGAGATAGGTGATAGATAGATAGATAGATAGATACACACATGTGTACATATAAATTATATATGTGCTTATCTATAATGTATTTACCTATGTTGTTGCTATTTTTATTTAGCTTATTACCATGCATTGCCAGAGAACAAACAATTCAATCTTGAAAGAAATTCAACCAGAGTGCTTCTTTGAATTAAAGAATGACTTTCAGAAAGGATAAGTCCTTGAGGAAGGACACTAGGCTTTATCAATAGAGGGTCAGTATAAAGAAAACAAATACAAGGAAAGCCCTCACTAAAGTGGATTGACACAGTGACTCCAGCAATGGTCTCACACATAACATTCGTGAATGAAGATGGTGCACGGTCAGGCAAAGTTTCTTTCAGTTGGATAGCGAGCTCTGTGTATTGTACAACTAGACAGAAACTAGTAGCAACAACAAGATGGCCCAAAAGACCAAACCCCATATTGTGGCTCCATCTACTGTGTTTATATAATCCCACTGCAACGGAGCCAGGCACTGTATTGAGAGGCTAATTCATGAAATCTAAACCCGCTCTAGGGCCACAGGACCTCATGTCCTAGTTCTAGGTAGTTATTAGGAGCCATGTTGGCTATGTTAGGTAATTGTTGGGCTGGGCGTTGGTGGTTTAAACCCATAATCAGTTTTGTAGGAGAAAGCTGAGACTATCATTTCTAATAAAGATCTATAGTCTCAGAAACCATATAATGGCATTTCTATCAGTTGGAATCTACTCAATGAAAGTGGATTGGGGCTAGGGGCTAGGCTCGGCCCTGGGCCCCGGGCGAGGTTGATGGAGCGGCCTGAGTCGCCCACTCGAGGAGGGAGCGGGCTGCAAGCTCTGGGCCCCTGGCCTGCCTCCAGACCCAGGGCCCGCCCCGCCACCCCCCCCCCCACCGCCCCCACCCCAGCGCCGGCTCGCTGGGCAGCGCAGAGCTCCTCCTGGCGGCTGCGCGGTCATCAGGCTTGGGTGCCTTCTGCAAACAAATCCTAAAAGAATTGGATGAATATTACGAGAGATTTAAGCATGAGACCACGGTACCCAGAAGAGTAGAGTTCTGCATTCAGAGAGCCCTGATTCAGAGCCAGGAACTGGGCGATGACAAGATTCAGATTGTGAGTCAGATGGTGGACTGGTTGAGAACCGGACCAGACAAGTGGAAAGCCATGTGGAACTATTTGAGGCTCATCAAGAGAACAACGACACCACGGGCTACAGTGGCAAAACCAGCCAAGATAAGTCCAAGAATGAGACAATCACTCCAGCGGAGAAGCCCAATAATAAGCGCTCCCAACGACAGCGCAACAACGAGAGCCGGGAGAATGCGTCCAATAATCACGATCCCGAGGACCTCACCTAGGCCACGCTGCGGGAGAAGAAAGCCAAGACGTCCAAGAAGAAGCGCTCTAAGGCCAAAGCCGAGCGGGAAGCCTCTCCCGCAGAGCTTCTCATTGACCCGAATGAGCCAACGTACTGTCTGTGCAACCAGGTCTCCTACGGGGAGTTGATCGGCTGCGACAACGAGGAGTGCCCCATCGAGGGGTTCCACTTCTCGTGTGTGGAGCTGAATCACAAACCCGAGGGCAAGTGGTACTGGCCCAAATGCAGAGGGGAAAGCGAGAAAACTATGGACAAGGCCCTGGAGAAGCCCCAAAAGAGAGAGAGCTTACAACAGGTAGTTGGTGGACATTTCTCTGAATGGCGAGGAAGGAGTGAAAAGAAACAGTGTATTTATTACATTGTCACCTTGGTTGAGGTGTAAGGAATGTAAAATGTATATTTTTAAAGGATGTTAGAAAAGGAACCATTGTTTTCCATAGGGATGGCGGGGAACGTTTCCTTTTGTTCTCATTGGTACACATGTGTAAGAAGACAGTGGTCCGTGGATCAACATTTTAGAAACTACAAATAGAGGTTTGAGTTAAAACACTTGTGTGAGTCTCAGATTGATATTTTTTTTTTCACTTTTGGTGACTTTGGAAACAACCTGATATTAAAATGTGGAAAGAAAATTCATTTAGCTAATATTTTAATAAAAATAATGTTATTACTTTAAAAAAATAAAAGAAAGTGGATTGATTTTTCTTGTTTGTTTGACCCATCAATTTGTAGGATTAAAAAGACTATATATAGAAGAACCATACCAAGGAATTTATGGACACACAGTTATGTATTTTATTGAACCATTTCTTTCTATAATTTTTAAATGAAGGCATTCCAATCTCTATAGCTACTAATAAATTGTTAATAGGTAGCAACATCAATTTTTATTGAAACAGTTTATACAATATTTTATATTACCAAAATAAAAATCTGTTTTGTCAAAGTACATCAATCATTTTTTTAAAAAACAACTAGTGAACATATTCCATGGTTAGCATTTTATTGGTGATATAATCTTGCAGTAAAAAGGGCACATTTATAATTCCTACATAACTCACAATAATTTCCTAAATATATTTATTCTGAGAACAGACCCCAAAATGATAGAAATTACCAATTTCAATGTTTCTCAATGTTTTCCTTAACAAACTTGCACTTAATATTTACCATTAGCATATTTTGAAATCAAGTCTTCACCTTCTTAATAAAATGACTTCTCTCTTCCATATTGATTAGGTTGACTAGGTAACATCATAATGAAAGAAAAGCGATAGAAACTTTCAAGGATTTCATGGTGTTTGGATCCCTAATCAGCACTCATGGAAGCAGTAGTGAAGAGATGAAATTGTGCGTTGTATTCAGCCTATCGGCTCCCCAAGAACTCCCTAGAGTGCTGAAAGCTGGGTTCATCCTTGGAGGACTAAGGGGCACCTGGCATTCTCAATTGCCTTGGACACGTGGCAAAGGTGGGCAGTAAAGAAGAATAATTCATGTACTCGAATCGTGATTTTATCCAAAGTACTGAAAGCATCTTGGGCTGCCGAAGCAAAACAAATTTGTCTTGGAAGAAGTACATCCAAAATGTGCCTTAGACACAATGATAGACTTCCTCCCACATGCTTCTGACAAGTTTTCAGGAGAGACCAGGACCAGGAAAAGGACATTACTTTGGTACATTAGAGGAGGGGAGCGATAACAAGGAGGGCCCTCGGTGAGATGGATTGGCACGATGTCTGTAAGAATGGATTCAAACAGAGCAACAATGGTGAAGACGGTGCAGGACCCAGTGGTGGTTCATTCCGTTCTACGGTGGTTTGCTACGATTCAGAACCTACTCCATGACCCCAAACAACAAAATATACTGGAATGAAAGAATTAAAATCAGAGTTTTAACTTTTGATACTTAAGTCTTTTTAAAACATTTGCTGAGTTCTAGTGAAAATACAGATAGAGTATTTCACAGTAGTAATATGAAACTATGTGTATCTATATCTCTGAGCATATACCTAGCCATTGGACAGAGACACAATCTGTGTGTATGTCAAAGTTCTGTTCTTTGCTCTCTTTCCTTCTACATCTCTGAAGGAGTCTGCCCTTTGCTTGTGACTGGTGCAGCTATTTACAGACACTGGTGCTGTTTACGACAGACAGTTCACCTCACAAGAGACCTGACACCTTCCTCACAGAGATCTCCTACTCCGATTCCAGTGTCATGTCCCACTTTAGCCTGTCTGGCAGTGTTCTTTCTATGTATTGTCAGCTGTTGAGTTTCAAAAGTAAATAACCAAAGTACAGAGAGCCTGCTAAGTGGCCAACGCTCCTGATGTGAAAATGTCGACTCTGAGGTTAACTACCTTTGGTGAGAAATATTTCCTACATTAAGACTCGATTCCTTTTAGTGCACTTTTTTTGCTTCATTGAGAAGCATTGGGTACTGAATTAAGATGAGATGTTTGGTTCTTCTGGGAAAACAAAATACAAAATATCATTCCAATATTTATGAAGTCAAAATCCATTTTGGAATTAGCAGGGAAAGAGTTCAAGCTTTCAAATAAACATAATAAGTTCTGCTTCCTTAAGGCTATAGACAGATATTTGTTTTGAAGATTTTTAAAATCTATATTCAGAATCTCATTAGATCCTGATAGAAAAGAATGCAACTTAATAAATATATGGCCAAAGAAATAAAATGCTCTTAAGGCTTTATCATAAAATATTGTGTTTTGTAATAAATTATATAGGCATTCTGATACTTTTCAGAGGCATAGATAATGTTATCATGTTACTATTTTCATAAACTAAACTATATATCAGTTTCTAAAATCCTGTATAACTTAGAGAATACTGAATAGTTTATCAATACATTCTATTTTAAGCAGTTATTTCCTTAATTAAAAGAAGGCTACCTTAGGATTGATAGAAAAAATAGCATATATCAAAAATATTAGAAACCAATATTAAAAGTTATATAAAATATAATACAGGTTTTTTAAAAAAACTTGTAATATCCCCAAGACTAAAACCCTTTGTCACCAAGTCAATTCTGACTCTTCATGACCTCCACAGACAGAGTAGAACTGCCCCATAATGTTGCCAAGTTGAACAACCTTTATGGAATTTGAGGGCCACATTTTCCTCCCAGAAATCTGTAAGTGGATTTGAACCGCCAAGATTTTAGTTTGCAGCCAAGCACTCAACCACTGTACCACCAGAGCTCCTTTATTTCCACTTAATATATGTTTGACTTCCTAATTCTATTAGTCTTTTTCTTCTGTTCATGGAGTTAACCTGGGGGCTGTCACAAGTTATTAGCTTTGACATTTTCTCCAGATGGGCACTACTAAAGCGTTTTTCCCTTCTATTTCTCGAAAACTTTGTCTGGCTTCAAACATATATACCTATGTAATCATGCCAATTCAGGCAAATTCCACACAGCAAAATCTTCAACACTCCTCTACATTGACTTCACTTCATTGGAAAAAAGTTAAAAATGTATCTGTCTATGCCCCTCATGCTCAGGGCCATAAAGAGATCATCTCTTTGAAATTGTAAGTAGGCTCTGATGACTAGGTTTTCTTTCTCATCTGTGCCAAGTACTTTCACACATCTCATTCAGAACGATTGTCAGCATCCATGCCAAAATCAAATCCACTCTCATCAAGACAGTTACCATTTATAGGGACCCTGACTGCCGTTTCTAAGGCTGAAAGTCTTTAAAGAAGCAGCTCGCCTTCCCTTTGCCCCTTGAGTGGTTTGTGGTATTTTATTGCCCACCTTGAACTTAGCCGCCCAACATGTACATGACAGTGCCGTCGGGGCTTATTTATGTAAGGACAAAATAACTCCAAATGAACTCACTGCCAATTATGCCTCCGAGCAACCTGATAGGACAGAAAAGAACAACACTTGTTGGTTTCCATGACTGTAGTCTGTTTTGTTTTAAAATAATTGTATTGGAATATGCCATACAATTTAATCATTCAATCATGTTAAGAACAGTTGTGTAATCAATGCCACAATCAATTTCAGAATATTTTCTTCTCGAACTCATCGCTCTTAGCTCTCTGCTTTCTCCCAGCCTCCCCTGCCATGCCCCTACGTAATTATTAATCCAGTTAGTGTCTCTATAGTTTTACTTATCTTGGAATTTGTAAACAGAAAAGCCTATAAAACACAAGCAGGAAGGAAGCAACAATAATGGTAAAACAAATCAGTAAAAAAACCCAATCGAAAAGAAAGCAGAAAATATTTAAAATTGAAGCAACTCTACAATGCAAAGATCAAAAAGGGAATGAAATGATGTTAGTACATTTTAACTTAACTACATCTGTAGTAGCAGCTTTACAGTGCTCTCTGCCTGATAACAAGACTACTCACATCCGTGGATTATGGTCAGAGGAAATTCACCAAGGCTTGATCCATATGGAGACCCGGGAAATGGATTTTGGGCGTCTGCCATCATCCACAGCCTCCAGCTATTCAAGTGTTCAAATTTAAGTTCTGCTGCCAGCACCTCCTTTTATATTCAGACTTTATTATTTGTAAACCTTGATTGAAAACCTTACTCAATACTCCCCCTTCTGAAGAGACCTCTGAAGATGTAAGTGCCATAGCAACGCGTGGTGAATAAACCAGGTGTTGCCGATAGCACCTGGGGAAGAGGTTCTCAATCTGTGGGTTGTGACCCCTTTTTTGGCTCAAATGACCCTTTCGCAGGGGCCACCTAAGACCATCAAAACCACAAATACTTCACAATATATAATTACATATTATTTCGTGATTGATCACTATGCTTTAATTATGTTCGATTTGTTACAATTAAAATACATCCTGCATTACAGATATTTACATTACGATTCATAACAGTAGGAAAATTACAATTATGAAGTAGCAATGAAAATAATTTTATGGTTGGGGGTTGCCACAATATGAGGAATTATATAAAAGGATCACAGCATTAGGAAGGTTGAGAACCACTGACCTGGGGTCTTAAAGGCTTGCTTAAGACAAGCAGCCACCTAAGTGAGGCATCAACTAAATCCACAAGGAAGAGATTAAGTCCTTATGGGAGTGGAACTCTCATGCTTTTCCCTAGAGCAAGTAGCACTTTCCAACTGTTGACCTCGAGGTTAGCAAACCCATGCTGTGCCCACCATGCCGCCTGGGTGTCTATATTGCTAAGCATAAAATGCAACTCTGTGGTTTGCCACTGGGGTGAAGTGAAATGACTTCATACGGCTCTTCTGAGCATCGTCACAGAGTGACTGTGGAAGCATGTGAACACATTGTGGATGACTCGGGATTGGTCAGGTTTGCCATCTTGCTGGATATAAAGAGAGCCATTTCATAAGTATGATTCTTGAGAAAGAAGGGTTATCAGCCAACTGCATGGGAAATCACTGCCTAAAGTGGCAGAGGCGGCAGAAAAATCACTAGAAGTCATAGCACTGAGACCAGGAGACAGAGCTGCGTGCGTCTTGGCTGGCAGAACAGTGAAGCTGAATGCCTTTGGGCAGGAGGCTGACTTCAGAATGGAACGTCCTTTGGGATTTGCCCTTTGGCATTGTCAGCACTGAAAGATCTCTGTTACCTTGACTTGAGCAAGGCAGAAGCCTAGGGACCTCATAACGGAGAGGAGGAAGACCGAGGAAACACGGCTGGCAGTGCCTGAGAAGAACACTCCACATCTAAGAACTGCTTCCTCAATGCTTTGTGGGTTTTGTTTTCCTCCTGACTTCTAAGCAGTTGAACAACCTAGCACCCCCCATCATTGTGAGTCATGTATGTTGGTGCTGTGTGGTCTCTGTCTTGGCTTATCAAACCCAGCAAAGAGGTAGCGCATTCAGGGTCCATGGTGGGTGTCAGAACTGGAGAAGGGAAGGATGAGGGCAGAGGCACATCTGACTTCTACTTTGGGGCAGGCAATCAGCTTTGGGCTGAGATGGTCTTGGATTCTTCCTCCCCCTTCTCTAGTCAGAGGTCAGACTGGGCCCCAATGCCATTTCCTCAAATATATTTTAAATTTCAAACTTAATTTATAATTTTGATCTACTTATAATTATCTTGATTAAGTTAAAGGGCTGGATCTCAATACTGTATATACCATAAAATTATGAATCCTTGGTATATTTTCATCTTAACCTCTAATACTCCTGGCTAACTATACATTTCATTCCTCACTATCATGAACTGAATAAAGGCCTGTCAAAAATGTGCATGAATGTGGCTAGGTCAAAATTCTCAGCAAATTGGCAGTTATAAAATAACTCAGTTCAACAGTAATGTAATTATGTAGTTTGACAGCTATGTGACAATATAATTTAACCATTATGGGCTGATGAAATCACCTACATGATGTGATAATCCTCCATTTTTTATGTATTCTAAATCCTGACCTATATGTGCTAATGAAAGAGATTATGGTAAGAAGTATTATGTTCTATTTTTTATACTAAGGCAAGATTAGAGCAGAACATGACACCATCACTCAAACTATCACCACCCTGATCCGAGGAAAGGTGAGTGCTGGAATGTGCCCTAAATCATGTTCCATCTTACAAAAGATAAAAGGAGAGAGAAACAAGCAGAGAAAGGGGGCCCTTGATGCCACCCAGAAATTGAGTTAGGAACCGAAAGCTCTGGCTGTAGGATCCCTGTGCTGGGAACTCCGTCCCCCAGCGGAAGACTGAGGCCAAGTCCCATGGAGATTGCCTGGCGACATCAAGTGCACAGATTTTGAACAAGGACCTCTCTCCAGTGCCAAGGAGAGCAAGCCTTCCTCCACAGCTGGCACCCTCAAGTGGGCTTCCAGCCTCCTAACCTGGGAAGAAATACATAGAAATAAATTAATAGAAAATATGCCACCCGCGTGTGGTCTTTCTGTTATAGCAGCACCTCTTAACTGAGGCATTCACGGGTGCTACAGAGTCCACTCTGATTTAGATGCCCCTTGAGGCAAAGGATAAAGGGTCCATCTATTTTCCAAGTCTGCAGTCTTCACAGAAACAAATGGTCACATCTTTCCCCTGCAGACTGGTTGATGGACTTTTCAACCCCCAATCTTTCAATCTTTTAATCATCGGGCTCTTATCAATCACTGCCCAAGGCACCACCAGAGGCCCTTCTCACCACTGCACCGGGTTGCAAACGTACCCCACCCCCAGGTTTTCGTTTAAATGTTACACTTCACCCCTGTGCAAATGCTGAAATACTATTTTCTGGGATTTCAACCTACCCCGCCCTCAGGAAAGCCACTGCCAGCCAGGGAGCAGACGAGGATTCTCCTTTAATTATATTGTCACAGGCAACCCTTTCTTCACGTTGACTATATATTTCTAGGTATTTCAATAGCACGTCACCTCTTTCAAGAAATGTTAATTAGTGTAAATCATATCAAAATGAATAGCCTTTCCATTATTATCTTTCTCACCAATAACTGTTCATATTTTTCTTGCACTATGTATTGTATTCTGGTACTGTTTCAGCTGTTATTTGAAACTTTAGATCTTTGAAAAGTTTAGCAAATCTATGTTTTGAATAAGAAGTTTAAAATGTTTTGTTTGAACTTGAAAAAGCAAGGCCTTCTTCTTCTTGCCTAAATGCTCATAAAAATGCAGGCTATATTTCTCTCTTTCCCAACAGAAACTTCTGGGACATGTAGACATAATGTATGTTTTGCATCTTCTATAAGATTTTTTGTACCAGACTGAGATATGAAATGGAAAAAAAGCAAATGATTTTGTGATATCTCTCAAAAATTACTATTTCCTCAGCTGTATATTTTATCGTATTTTATCTTTCCCCCAAATGTCAAATTTAATAGTGACTCCAAAAATCTGACCCTGATAGAATATAAAGGAACTATTTGTAGATTTTTTAGAATTCAACAATTTTAATGGATAGTTTTATAATCAGAGATAGAGAATCCTGAACCAATTAAACTTTATATACCTGAACATCAGCAAAATTTAATAATTAATTAAATATGAAATAGTTATAGAAATAGAGTAACATGTATGAAAAAGTCCATTTACATAAAATTTTGTAGTTTTAAAAAAATACTTGATATTTATCATTTCAATAAGTGAATTAAAATATTCTCCATAGGTGTAGATGTCCAAAGTATTGTGAAAATACTGAAATAATATAATAACAAAGTCATGGATTTGAAATAAAAATTAAACATATATAAACACATTTATACATGTAGAAACACACACACACAACAAACATACTGCCATAGAGTTGATCCCAATTCATAAAGATCTAATTTGGGGTTTCCAATACTGTAAATATCTGATGAAGAGTCAGTCTATCTTCCTGTTGAGTGAGTGGTGGACTTATACAACCGAGCTCTCAGTGACAGTGGAGTGTTTAATGCACAGCTCATATGCTAATAATATATAACACATCTATTTCATATATATATAAACTCATTCTTACATATAAATGAGAAGTTCATGTGATGACAATTTCTCCCATTTTTAGCGGTAATACTCACAGGAAAAAGATTCCCACAACCCATAGATTTAATCCTTAGGCTTGTGGAGGAAATAATTTTTGTTTAATTTGGGTTTTGTTTATTATTTTGGTGAAATGATATGCTATATAGTGGATCCAAAATTCTATACCTACTCAAGATCATACGTTTCTTGAATTTTTGTCTATGTAATAGTAGGTTTTGATTCATTTGGTTTTGCTTTTAAATTGTTTTCCCTGAGAAGGCACACCATGGCTTAATAATGGCTGTATGAGTTAAGAAATTGTTAAGTTGATAAGGCAGGGTTAGGGTGTGCTGTATCTTGAGTTACTGCCATATATATAGCCAAGGTTCCTCTCCTGTTGGTCCTTCATCAGAGTCATCTTCCCTGTCTTCAGCTGTGGACTCCAAAGCCTGTAGTAGGACTTACTGTTTGATTTTCTTACCCTCTATAACCTGATGAACCAGGAGCAGCCTCCACAATAATGCTGCACCTATGGATTTCAGACTTACCTGCTTCCACAACTATGTAAACCATTTCCTGGGTGCTCCATGCGTCTGTGAGAGTTTACCGCATATTATGGAACCCAAATAGAAGTAAAATACTGAGTGCAGGAGGAGTGGTTGATTTTAGAGGCGATGAAAGGTACCAAAATAAGTTTCAACACGGCTTATCTTTCACGTCCACCTCGTAGGAATTAACTTTGTGCTGAGCATCAAAAAGAAATTATTCGTTCACACAATGTTTTTTTACTGTTCATTTTTCCTTCTCATGTAAAAGATGGATCATTTTGCTCCACACCAAGTATTTATTCAGCATCCAGATGGGATACACTTGATTTCTGCCTCTTCCATTTTACGGTAACAAGTTACAGCGCAGTGGTGGTTTGAATTGGACACGAAGCATAATTCTAAGTCCTTCTGACATAAACGGGTTGAAAGGTAGTCCGCGGCCAGTGCAGGGGCCGACGTCTCCGCTCTGCTCCACAGCCAGGCGATAGCGAGCAGGGCAGAGATGGCGGAATGCATTGCTTTGGGCAGGTTCCCAGTGGTGAGTGGGGAATCTTAAAGAGCAATGTTTCTCTCCGAAATTTAACCAACTGTAAGAGTAACATCAACATCTATCTTAAGAAAATTGCATTTAGCATGATTAAATTAGAAACGAAAAGTATCTTCACAATGTTTTTCTAATTGATTGATTTCCATGTTTATGGCCCTTAGAGCGGAGTTCTTTGCCAGTAGTATATTTTCTGTATCACTTTTAGGAAGAATCATGTCACTGAGTGGACGCTGACTTTTATCTGATTCAGAATAAAAATAGGGAGAACTACTCAGATATTTGCTTGTTTTAATCATGTCAATTGTTTTTATAATTTGTTATTTTATGCAGAATATGGTACAGAATTAAGACTTTCTAAGATGTGAGTATTCCTTTCTGCATACTATTTTGGGCTCTTTCTGATTTAATCTTCACAGCGATATAAGGTAAATATTATTCTCAGTCTTCTTATTGTTGCTATACTTTTGTGCATTTCACAGAAAATACAACTCAGGCTCCAAAAAATTAAGTAACTTGCTTTTTGAAAGAAATGGATGTTATTTTTCATATATATCAACATACGTAGTTTTATTTCTCACACTCTTCCCAGTTTGTTCCTGGACAATACTGGAACCAGGGGAGCATAATTCTTATTTTACAAAAAGCTGGGTTCTTTTTTTTTAATGGCATGTGATTCGCATGATGAGCAATGTTTCCTAAGACTTCGTTTCACAAATTGTAGCAGCAGACTCTTAATTATATAAGGGCAACAATTATATAATGCATTGCTTGCTTTCTCCTCCCTTTTTCTTTCTTTTTTTGGGGGGTGGTGGAGGGATGAAAAAGATCACAAATATGTATGCCAACTTAAAACAAATATCTGATATCATGTATTGATAATCAATCTAGAATTAGTCTCCACTAAATAAAGACATTTCGACAACATGGTGTTAAATTCTTTTTTAATTCAAGAAGTTAAGAAATATAAACAACTCTAAGGTATTCTAAAATCAAGTGTTTGCAGCTGATTTTCTGAGGCGCAGTTGTAAAACTACAATTGTGTGCTTCAAAAGTGCATCATCTCACTACATGCACACAAGTGCATACGTTCATTTACTCACATCTAGTGCTTATGGAAGTGATGATAAATTCTTTAGGGGAATAAGACTAGGAAGAGCACATTTAAAGAATTCCTATTTAGAACCAGAAACGAGCCCCAAGCTGTGAAACTCATTTAATTAAAAGTTGAGTGACAGTCCTAAGAATCAAGTAAAATCATAATTTTGGAGATAAAGCAAGAAGAGAGAAAGTAAAAGCAATTAGCAAAAAACAAAGCTAGTGAGATGTCAGAACAATGGGGACAGTAACGATCAAGTGGACTCACTGTGGAAAGAAAAATTATTTCTATATTTAGATGTATATATTTAGAAAATAATAATTAAATGTGTATATTTCAATGTGTATATTTAAATATAATTTAAAGAGTTAGATGTGTATATTTTAATAGTTTAGATGTGTATATTTAAAATGTGTGTATCTGTGTATATTTAAAATGTGGATGCCCCTTGACTAAAGATAAATATTAAAAGAGGAAAAATATACTGTCATTGTTATTTTATTATATGAATTAAATTTATTAACTTACAGATCATTCTTAGAAATATTACCAAACTACTTTATTTCAAAGCACTGGTATTTCTAAATTAATATATTAATTATAATCTCAATTTTGCATTCTTTAATTTATTTGTCAATGAAATTTAATCTCTACAGTTTTAGCTGTATCTGAACTTTTAATGTGTTGGCACACATCAATATTTATCTATAAGAATGTTAAGATTTCTTTTTGAAGAAGATTCAATGTCCAAGGAAACTTTTCTCCAAAAGTGAAGGCAACAGACATCACACATACACTTACACATACACAACACAAAAAACACACACACATGCATGCATAATTTATTCTATTCATTACCCAAGAAGAAGAAGAAATGCACTGCAAAACAAAACTACAGTGTGGTTAAAATCTATATGACTTCAACAATATTTAATTAAAACTCACTGTAATGTATTTATCACCATCAAACAAGAGCCATTTTTGTACCTTATATGAGTTTAACATGGGCAGGATTTGTGCTAGTCTGTGAAATGCACTTATACATTTTAATAAAAAATCCTCAACTGAAAGTTTAAGTTTGCCATAGTCTAACCTGAGCTCCTCTGCCCACCTAATTCAAATTAGAAATGAAAGTTAAAATATAATCCGTGTCTCCTTTTTGCATCCCTGAAATCCATCCTCTGCTTGTTGCCATCGTGGTTCACCTACAAGATGAACCTAGCCTTATCACTCTTTTTAAGCAAGTCCATGGCTCCACTGTGATCAACCATATAAAAGACAGCTTTTTCTTCTCTGTCATATTCCCAAATTGCTTCCCTTGACTTAATCACAAGCATTCCTTAAAATGACATTTATGTTGCAGTATTTCAGAGCTGGCAATAGTTTCTCAAATGCATTTACATTCTTTTAGAATAGGCTACATTTGATCAGGATTTTCTTCTGCTTAAAACATGATATTCCTGAGTGATGTACTTACCTGGCTCATCATCTGTTTAAGCCATACCAAAGAACTGTATGCACCAAACACCTTCATTCCTAAACTCGTGACCTTATCCCTATTGCTCCTTCCCCCCCCCTTACTGTCTGAAAAGTGTTTTCTTATTTATTTTTATAGGGCTTATTCATCTATATTGTATGACTTCTGAGGATGGGTCCTTATTGTTTATCGTTGTTTAAAACTGCACCGTGAAAGAGGGGGAGTGCATGATGGGGACCCAATGCCCACCTGTAGACAGCTGGACACCCCTTCCAGAGGGGGTAGTGAGGAGGAGATGGGCCACTCAGGGTTCAGTGTAGCAATAATGAAACTCAAAACCTTCCTCTAGTTCCTGAATGCTTCCTCCCCTCCCAATCATCATGACCCCAATCCTACCTTGCCTTGCGGACCTGGTTATACCAGAGGATGTACAGCGGTGCAGTGGGGATCTGGAGGCAAAGGGAATCTAGGACAGACAAACCCCTCAACACCAGTGGTGGGAGTGGCGACACCAGGAGGGAAGGGCATGGAGAAAGGGAGAACCGATCTCGGAGATCTATGTGTAACCTCCTCTCTGGGAGATGGGCAATGGGGAGGCGGGTGAGGGGAGACACCGGGGAGTGTAAGATAAGATATAATAATTATTTATAAACTATCAAGGGACCAGGGGTGGGATTGGGGAGGGAGGGGGATGGGGGGAAAAAAAGGGAAACCGAGCTGATTCCAGGAACCCAAGTGGAAGGTGAATTATGAGAGTGACAAGTGCAACGAATGTATAAGGGTGCTTTGCTCAATTGATGTAGGTACAGATTGTGATAAGAGCCTTATGAGCCCCAATAAAAAGATTAAAAAAATAAAATAAAACTACAAAAGTTTCAACACCAGTAACTTACAACTTTGGCATGTAATTCTTTCCTTCAGTAATGAATAGGAGAGAGAGAGAGAGAGAGAGAGAGAGAGAGAGAGAGAGAGAGAGAGAGAGAGAGAGAGAGAGAGAGAGAGAGAGAGAGAGAGAGAAAGTATAATAAGTGTCACTCACCTTCGTGGATGCATTAAGTCATTTTTTATGGTTAAGCATGACCCATACAGGACATGGAATAGAATCCTGAGAGTCTAATGCTAAGGTGCTGCTGGTTGATGTACTGATGATCTTCATATGGGGAGACTGCTCTTCCTGAAACAAATTCGTCAATGCATTCAAAGGCTCTCTATTCCTGTTTGGAAACTGACCGGGACCGTCAGCCACTATCAGCTTAGGTACTGTTGTGTCAGGGGCTGCTGAGTTACATCTGACTCAGAGAAACCCCTGTACAACACAGGGAACCACTGGTCTGGGGGTTCCCCCAGTTGTTCCTGTGTGAGCCCACAGGGGCAGCCTCTGTGTCAGTCCATCTGCTTGAGGATCTTCCTCTTTCTGTCCTTCCCCTTCTACTTTTACACGCCTTCCTGGCTCACCGGGTCGCCTGGGCTGCAAATCCCAGAGCTAGATGCACAGTTCAGGCAAGCAGAAAGTTGATGAGGGAACAATGATACTGTTCTGTGTCTGGCTCATAAAATGCTACACCTTAGTCTGTAACTTGACACTCCACCATCACCATGACACAAAATCTAAACATCACAACTAACACTTAACTTTGATGTTTATGTTTAGTGAAATGAAAATTACTTGCTATTGCTCTTCTATCCCGTGTCTGTCACTGCCACTCAGAGACTGGGTGTCATAAGGTGTAAGTAAGATGTAGAGGACTCTGACTTGGAAATCTATCAGTTCTGCTGGCTATAAAAGTGAACCATCTCTGCAGCAAGGCAGGAGCCCCACATCGATCAAGAAAGAAGTGCTAAAGCAGAGCATGTTGGAGACCCCTGCCTGGAGTGGCAAAGACACAGCGGCACCAGAGGGCGCAGCACTGAGACTACCAGACAGAACCAAAAAACAGTACCAAGCCTGCGGCAGACCTGCAGGCTCCTGGACCACACAGTGAGGAAAATGGGGTGTTTTGGGGCAGAGGCTTGTTGGCAGAGTAAAGGTGCACCTTGAACTTTCACCAGTGTAGCTCTTGGCCAATAAGAGCAGAGGCCCAGGGACTGTGAGGCTAGCAACCAGAGAGTGATGTGACTTGGGAAGTGACTGGGAAGAGGTAATGTTGCTGAAAAAGGACTGCATCGTTAGTGTTTTCTGATCCTGACTTGTTAACTTCTCTACTAAGCCCCATAATCATAATCATTGTCCATGAGTTCTGTTAGACCATGGTTACACAGAATTGAACCCAGCAGCAGAGAAGCAGAGCGTGCCGTGGGAGGGAGACGAGCATCGGGACTGGGCGAACACAGATGGAGGGCGGAGGCACGTCTGATCTCTGCCTCCCGTCTATCGGCCTCGGCAGGTGTGGAGTTGGTCTTCCTTCTCCCTGCTGCAGCCAGAGAAGGTCAGACAGGCCTCTCACACTATGGTTTCAGTATGCACTTTCGAAGCTTTTGTTCAATTGCAGTGCTCTTTCCTGGGAGGTAGGGACTAGATTTTATATGGTGTGGGACCTCATTTTTAAAACATGATAAACATTTTAATAAAAAATGTTGGCTTCATTCTCTTAAAAGGATAAAATCATATTATTCAGTTTGTGTTGAAAATCATAGGGAATGTGTTTTTTAAACTTTTATTCGTTCTTCACTAGTAACCCTCTCACTTCTCTGATCCACTATTTTGCTTCATTATCTTTACCCTCTTTTATGTCCACACAATATTCTTTAATTTCCATTGTATGAAATGAGCCTAAATGTTCTTTAAAAAGATGTTCATGGTTTAATCACTTGAGAAAAAAATAGAAAGATATAATTTTAAACAGCCCCCGAGGTACTCTAAATAACAACACTCAAATCTCCTTTGTAATCATTCTTTTTATCTTTCTTTTAAATATTCTGGCTTGTTTTCTAGATTCACAAGGAATGCAGGTTTTATAAGATCAGAGACATTGTCTTTTTTTGTTAATAATGTTTCCTCTGAGAAGAAAAATAATGACAAAGATGGTAACATTAGAGCAATGATAAATGTTTAACCATTGTGTGTTTATATTATGAGATAAAATCTCCACTATTATTATAAAGATATTGAAGATTGAGATTTCCTTTCCCTCTCTAAACCATGTTGAAAATCTAGCATACCATCTAAAAACATTGACATTTGTGTACTGCCAATTGAAAGAACATATTTAAGAGTGACATGCAGTGAAAAATTACAATAAACGTTTATGACATTTCATTTTCATATATTAATGTTCACTTGTTTTTAACTCTGTGCCATGTTACCAACCAGCAAACTGTTTACAACCTTACAAAATGTTAAAGGGTAAGAGAAATTATGAGGCATATTTCTCTACTAGAATGATAATTCTATAATGTTCCAAATGAGATTCATTGGAAACTTAGCCAGTGCAAACATATATTAGTTAAAATGTTGGTAAGAGACTACAATGCCAATTATATTTTTTTCCCCGCAAAGGCAAACGAGCTCCTAATAGTTCATTTGGACTGCCTCCCAACTTCTACAATTGGTTACTCAATAATATATATGTGAGAGACTGAACGCTAGTAGCAAAGGCAAAATAAGTCCAAAAATTCAGTTTCACAGTAAAATAAGAAGCACTTAGGAACCACGGGACAAACATGTAGATTTCTCCCCCTGCTGTCCTTTTCTGGGTGCTGGTGATGGTCACTTGACATCAGCACTTGATCATGAAATTGCCATGACCTTCGGGTCATAGCCCTCTGCTCCCTCTGATTCCACAACATGACAGATGGTTTTACTGTCGCACACGGTTATTTGCATGGAATTTATCATTTAGAATTTACAAGTCCTATTTGGAAAACCCTCATTTGTCTAAAGGTGACAACACATTTTAAAAGGTGACAACAGCATTTGAAGTGTCCTATGAATGTATTACATTGTCTGATTTGTTTTTGTTTTGTTTCTGATCCTCTGTCAGAATGTATGAAGCCTCTCAGACAATAGGCTCTGCCCGAAACAGTGAATATTTTCAACAAGTTTGTGCTCTTGGTTCACCTCCTTAGGAGAAAGACAGTTAATCCACTCATTTGACTCACGTTATATTACTTTATAAGAAGAATAAAATTCCCTATTTGAAAAAGGAAGGTTTAATTTTATCATTGAAAACAGGAATTTCCTATCTGGTCCTTCAACCAGTTTTCCTTCTTGAGAGTAAGAAAAATTAATTACTCATCATAAAAAGTAGTTTTATTTAAAATTTTTAATGAAAACAATTAAATAAACACATCTCTAAAATCAAAAGGAATATTGGCTCTATGATTATTAAAGAAGACACCCCTAGGGTTGAGGGTCTTTCCAATACATCACGCAATGATCCTATTTCACTCTCTTTCCCAAGAAAGTTGAACAAATTACACCCAGCTATTGTTTTCCATTAGATCCGAAAATCTCCAAATCCCTCTTCACAGGGAGCTTGAATATTGTAGCAATGACCAAATCGCCATATTTTAGATGAATGATAATACCTAAAGCCCATTCTTTCAATACAACCTTCTGTCAAGTGTACCAAACTTTTCCTTTGTCAGTCTCTGGCCACTGTATTCTGCGTGGTCTTTTCACTGTTTGAAGAAATCAATGTCCATAATTCTTTTATCTCATCCATTCAAACCTTCTCTTCTTTCCTAATTTTGAGGTGTACTAAGTATTTTTTAGCCTGCAAAAACAACTTTTCTCATTTTCATTTCCAATTGAATAAATGTCAACCATTTCCCCCGTCTGTTCTCTGTTTTGATCTCTTGCTTGTTTTCTGGGAGATTATGACTGGATTGAATGAAAGTTGGTTGCTGCAGATGAACATGGTTATTTCTTTCTTCTTGACTGCTTCAGCACTTATAAGCACCATCTATCCCACTCTGAAGCTTTCTGGCTAGATAAGTATTGATTTAAAAGTCTCTATGCAATATTAAAAAGGATAGGTGCAGAGTGTCACTGTATAGGGAATTCAGCATGTAGCTTAAATAGCATACTCAGAATCTCTGGGAATAAGAAACAGATAAGTGGGTGAAGATATGTTTATGTAAGTTTTGTTTAAATTTCTGTATATATATAATTTATTATAAGTAGGATGACCCAAAAGGAATATAAATGTTTTTGCAGTGATTAAGCATTGCCAATATGCAAATATATTGCTTTGTATACTTGTTGCTTCATATGTACACATGCTTAAATGTATATATATGTTGAACCCCCACCCACAAAATAACATTAATGTTAGAAACAACACAAATTGTCTAATATAAATTAATTGGATAAATTAAGGTGTATATTCAAGAAAATAATATCCTGTCAGCATTAATTGTATTCTCAACTGCTAATCCAATGTTGGTGGTTCAAGCCCACTCAAGGTCCCTTTGAAAGAAAGTCCAGGCGAGCTTCTGCTGAAGGACCAGCCACACAAACACCGTAGGGAGCACGGTGGACCTCTGACGCGGGTCACGTGGAGTGGAGACTGACTCCAAGGCAGCTCTGGTTATTTTTATTGAACTGCTCATCTTCACCTCCAGGTTTAGCACCCACTCTGTGTGGCATCCAGGTACTTCTGTGAGGTATAAAAATGGAATGCATGTATAAGATCACATTCCGTAACAAAACAATTTCACAGCAGACACTATGAAATAATGTAATCATCTGTGTAATAAATGACAGACTACCAGAGATACATAAAAATATTAATGAGTCTGTCCTTGAAATCTCAGATATGTATCCTTTTTCCTTTTTTAGAAATGTGTCCTTTTCATCTATTTGCCTCGCTTTTTAATTCTTACCTGCCAAAATGTATTATTTACATAATAGTTATAAATAAAGTCAAGGAATGAGCTTATCAATGGAAATAGGAAACAAGGACAAAATGCCTTTGTATCATCCAAGACAACAACCTGATACACAAGAGGAGTGATTAGGGGAAGGGGGAAAGAAAATGTGGAAGAATAGCCTTCCAGAGGTGACTTGTAGCTACATTGTTGCATTCATTGTAGCTAAAAGATTATATATTCTTAAATACTTACTGTCCTCACGTCAATTCTGTCTCATAACGCAAAAGATCAATCAGAAAGTTAAACATAGCCTGGCAGAAGCAGCAACAGTGTTCATGTAGGAACACTAAACTGGTTGATTTATTGATCTTTTTGTTAACATCGTTTATTGTATATTAGTTGGGGGCTTGCATTTCAGGCCACCAATTCTATATTCATTAGTTTAAACTGCTAAGCATCTCCCCAGTGGTTCATCCTTCACCCACTCCTTGATTTTCCTTCTCACTCTGTGGCCTTCTAGCTTCCATTTGACCTGAGTTCACAACCATCGACATTATCTGACAATAAACCCACTGCTGACTATCCCCTCCTCCCGTCCCTCTTCCTGGAAGGTTCCCAAGCCAGTCCTCTTGGGCACAGAGCTTCTTTTGAGGTTCTTCCTTACAGCCCCTCGTAATAGTGGCCTCCGATACTGTCAGTCCTTCTGGGAGGAGCTCAGTTCACGTCACATAAGGATCCCCAGGCACATCCATTCCATGAAATGCTGCATGATTTCATCATTGTTTTCTAGCAGTACACAATTTTCGATTGTGTGTATGTACCAGAGTTTGTCCATTCTTCCATTTGGGGGCATTTATGTTGTTTCCATCTTCTTCTATTGTGAACAGTGTGACACTGAACGTGAGTGTGCATGTGTCTCTTCAGGTGATGCTCGTTCTTTGAAAACAATTTCTACTAGGTCAGAAACTTGCTATGGGAATAGTTTGATTTTAGTCTACAAATGTTATTTTTGATTTCTGTATTTGTTTCTTTTTTGATACCAATAGGATGTATTCAGTAATGTTTCTGTTTAATTCCATAGTGCTTGATAAAGAAAAACAATTCCAGATAGATACTTGATTATATTGAATTTACTATTCATATAGTAAGTATGTTTTCGTTTAAAATACTTTTTTGATCCATTTAATTCTTATTTAAAATATTTTTTATCTCCAATTTGTTTTCTTCACTTTGGAATAAAAGTCATGCTATCTTTTTAAATTCCTGTAATGCTTAGCACAAAAAACGTAGTCGGCTGATTGACTTTATTTGGGAATTCATTTAAGGCACAGCTCATTTGCTCTGCAGAATTTTTTACTGAAGTTCAGAAAATTTACTTAGAATAATAAGCCAATATTTTTTTCCTGATTCACTCCTGATCATATTGAATTATTTTGTGTTTTGTGATAATTTTTAGAAGTATATTTAAATATACTTTTGGACTCATCCCTACCCTCTTCTGAATGGAGTAAACTCTTCAAAAATTGACCCTGTGTTTGAACTTCTGTTCAAATGTTTCTATATTTGAACTCCTCGATGCACACTGTAGTAGTATTAACAAAAGATTACTGTTTATGGAGAATTCCTTAGATGATAAAATATTTGCTAGCATGATTTCAATTTAACCCTTGCACTGTAACATTTACCCATTATCTCAATGGTGAGACACTTGAGGATAAAAGGACTAACTTTACTCACCACGGAAAAGGCAGGAGGCACACCCACGCCATAAATGAATCTGAGCTCCTGATGCTGAACCTATTTATTTGAGAAAAAGACCTCTATTGCATTTTTGCCCCTTATTTCTCTTTTACAATCAGATAACTCCCATCATTTCACTCGGTAAATGGTGCCGATTGACTGACAATCAGTAAAGTGTGAGAATTCCCCCCATAATTATCTTAGCATTAACTTCTGTACTTGATGGAGGCCTCTCCTCTTCCATTCAATACTCTCTCACTATTCGAACCAATCTAGACTCTCAAAGGATCTCAAACCTATACTTATACCATCTTTCCGTATCCCTCTGAAAAGGCACGTCTTCTGAAGGAAGAGTTGAGTGATTAGAAAAAAAGCAAAGTTACTGAACAAGCCAGTATACTTTTAGAGCCTATTTTTCCTCTTTAAAAACTCTAGTCAGTCTTAGTACCCTTCCATAACAACACTTATTTAGTTATAAATTTTCCACAACCTCTTACCTCTATAAGGTCAAGAAAAAGGACTTCAACATTTCTACAGAAAAAATAAGATATGCAATATTTTAAAACACCCAGTTCTCAGAAAATTCTCCACCAGTGTAGGATATCATTTGATTTTTCCATCATATGAGTTCACAGGGAGTGTGGCTTTAGCATGTTCATTTCATGCTATATATCATGATCTTCCTTACTTATATAAAATTTTCCTGATTATTGGTAAAGAAATATAAATAACTTTAAGTGCCACTATTGTCATCCTCCTCTAAGTACAGAGAAAACCCATGAGAATGGCAATCATGTACCTAGTGCTTCGTCCGTGCCAGCGGCTGTGCTAAACCCCTGGATACATGGATTCAGTCAGGGCTCACTACAGCCCATGTGTGTCGGGTCCTGGACTGCTCATCTCAGAGTGGGAGCCTCACACCCACACGCTGCTCTGTGGGAGAAAATCAAGCCTCTGTACTCTCGTCAAAATGTACAGTTTCAGAAACCCTATGCAGGGTCGTCATGAGTAAGGACTGCTGGTGTGATTTGATGGCAATGCATCTGGTTTTCAGTTTTTTACTTGAGATAATGGACTTTCTTGGGTTGGAAAGGGGGAACCGATTACAAGGATCTACATGTGACCTCCTCCCTGGGGGACGGACAACAAAAATGGGGGGAAAGGAGACTCCGGATAGGACAAGATATGACAAAATCATAATTTATAAATTATTAAGGGCTCATGAGGGAGGGGAGAGCAGGGAGGGAGGGGAAAAAGAGGACCTGATGCAAAGGGCTTAAGTGGAGAGCAAATGCTTTGAAAATGATGAGGGCAATGAATGTACAGATGTGCTTTATACAATTGATGTATGTATATGTATGGATTGTGATAACAGTTGTATGCGCCCCTAATAAAATGTTTAAAAAAGCAGTTTTATTGGTGCATCATCTACATATCTTACAATTCAATAGTTCAGTCATAATAGAAAGAGTTGTACAATCATTACCACAATCAATGTTACTTTTTTTCTTCTTCATCATACTCATTATTTTTTATATTCTTTATCAGATATATTTAATCTTTGGTTTAAGAGTAACTTTAGCATCTAGCTTAACAATTATGTATCTTATACTTCTAGAATGTACATAAATGGAAATCTGAAGGCTCAACAAAGTTTTATTTGTATACTGCTTATGTTGTTATAACTAATGTTCTCAATTTTAATTCTCTGGGTTCTAATAGCCACTTGAATTAAACAGTATTCATAACTCAAATGTTTATTAAGGAATCCAATAGTTTGTAATGCCAGGGAGAAATGCTCAGCATAGGTGTTGATCAGGACATGTTGCAAAATTCTTTCAGGTCTGCAAATAAGCATGCGGGGGGTCTCTATAAAGCTGTAAGCCTGGACCAAGGCCTGTGAGTCAGCAAAGTCAGCCCCCAGGATTAAGTGCCCAGAGCCCCCCCCCCGCACACACACACACACAGACCAGCCCCCTGCACAAAAGCACTCAGCTTCACTCGCTCCAGCGGGAGGCAGGTCTGCCCCTTGGTTTCATGCTCTGGCCCCTTGTCCCGCTGCTGCTCCGCTAATGTTATAACTGCTTTCTATATCCAGGAGGGTCCTTGCACTGGGCTCTTGGGTTCAGAGGACAAGCTCACATCTGTTCTCGCTGGTATTGAGACTCCTCCTGCTGCTTCACAGAGGGCTTATTTTATACAGAGCAGGATGGCATTCTAGGAAATGCTGGTCACAATTGCTCCCTATTTCCCCCCATCTTCTTCCCAGAGCCATGCAGGAAAAGGTGGTTTGGTAGAAGTTAGAGACTTTGGCTAGACTATACACATTAAATAATTTACTACATTTTCACTATTATCAATGAATTAGATTTTTAAGAAAAGGCTAAATAAGAAAGATTATCTAACCCAATTAAGTTGCTTCTATGAAGAATCTGAATTCGGCAATAATAGATTTTAAATATTCTCAAGCCTATAATAGAGTCTATTGAGTCATATTCAGTGAAACTTCAACAACTAGATCAAGGATATGAAGTTCAGAAGTGAAAAGCAGTGATACATCATTAACTATGAAGACAACCTGAACAGAATGTCACTTCTCATGCAGAAGTTGTCTATAGACTAAGAAGCAGTCATTTGAATACAGTAAAGGGAAATGGTGTGGTTTTAAATCACGAGAAATTTGTATCAGGGTCACATCTTCCAGCCATAATGATTGAATCTAATGGCTGAGCAAACCATACCACCAGCCAGACTGTCTATGAGGAATACTGGAATTGAAGATGGCTTATTAACAAACTGTGATGGGTAGTTGAAAAACTGTTGCCAGCTAAAAGCCAAGGTGACTTGAAATGCTGATAAAGATCAAAGACTACAGCCTGAAGAAGAGGGTGTGGCTCATTGTAAAGAAAGCACTAATCCTCACAATTGGACAAGTGCACAACATCATGAAAACTGGATAATTGATTTAAGTTGTCGAAGATGAAAGTGTACAATTGAATGGTCTATTACATTGGGCAAATCTGGTGCAAAGACCTCTTTTAAAGGGGAAGTCAATGGGAGGTTTGTAAGAGTTAAAGGCAACAGAGGCCAACAGTGATGCACCCTTACTATCTATCATATGTTCCCCTGCATGTTGTGGCACCAGTATATTACAAGCTTATGGCAGCGTGTCCTCACCACCGCTGCTTCTGCTGCTGCTGCTGCTGCTGCTGCTGCTGCTGCTGCTGCAGCCGGGGCTGCTAAAGAGTGTCCTTCCTGCCTGGCAGATGGAGCAGCGGGCACTGTTGCATCCACCTTCAATGCCTTGCTCTACTTGCTCAGCAAAACCTGACAGCTCAGATTCCAAGCTGCACCACGGCTTCACCTCCCTTTGTCCCACCCATGTTTCCATGCAGCAAGCATCTTGATTTGGTTTCTTTATAAGCAGTAATGGGAAGTAATAAGCAAAGGAAAACTTCTATCTTTATTTTAAAAAGCAGAAGCCTTAGCACCGTGGTTCTCCAGAGGGCTGCTCACTGCAAGGCCAGCAGTTGGAAACCACCAGCTGCTCTGAGGGAGACGGACAGGGCTTTGTAATCTTGTAAAGAGTTCAGGTTTCATGAGTTGGCATCAACTCGATGGCAGTGAGATTTTTTTTTTTTGTTTTTAACAGCCTTATGATACTATATATATTAATTAAGTGAAAATATATATTGATAGCTATTGATACTAGTGTTCCAGATATGCATGCACATTTTACTCCAAACATGGGAGAAGGGAAGTGACTTACTTATGGCACCTATGTCTATTTCTCTACAACTCCCAAAAAAATGATTGGGTAGAAACATGGAAATAAGGGGTAGAGGATTCTAATTCAGTGATCGGTCAGTTTGCCACGACTCTGGGTATAAAACAGATTCCTCAGAAGCAGGAAACCCATAACCATCAAGAAATAAGGACCACTACCCAAGCTTGCGAAATCCCTGCCTCAAGTTCCCGAGGCAGCTGAGGGACCAAAGGTGCCACATCAAGACTACGACATAGAGCCGATGATTCCATGCTGAGATTGTGAGTCAGGGCAGGAGAGTAGCACGGAGATCACAAGGCAATATACAGATCCATAGAACAAGACAGGACCAAGGGGCCATGTGGCTGAAAGGCTCAGAATCAGAGAGGGTCAACGCTGCTGGCTGAAGACCACACAGAGAGAAAGCTGCTGTGGACAAAAATTGTATCCATAATATTTTCTTACCCTGATGTGTGATTTCCTAATTTTCCTAATTAACCCCCCAAATATTATGGCTATGATCTGTGAGGTCTGTGTAGTCAGTGCAATGGAGTGTGTTTGCAAGATGAATAGGATGCTGTGAGAGGAATGCTTGGTATCCAAATAGAGGAGAAGCAGGTCTGACCAGCCTTGTGGCAGTCTTTGACTGGGATGGAGTGGATTATTAATTTTCTTCTTATTGAAGTTGAAGGGGATCAGACATTTCCTCACAAACAAGATATGTCTAAATATGTCTCTGTTATCAGAGGATGACTTCAGACATGTCATCTTAGTCTTATTAGATGGCCTTCAGAAATAAGGTCCAATCTAAATTTTCAGAAAGAATTAAATTAAAAATGGAGAGGTCAGATCAGAGAGTAATGATTATTGTTTTGTTTTGAGTTTTATTGCAAAGTGATTGTTCCTGTAGTGTTTTCTCTTAGGACACAGGATGATTTGGGGGGGGGGGTGGTCATTAAGAGAAAGTCTTAAGAACATCGAACACTGCATTGGTTGGTAAAACAATTGTGCCAGTGATGTTTCCTCCCCTATCATGACATGGTAAACCATTCTTTGAAAGTAGCAAGAACTCTTCTTCCTTTTAAAAAAAAAAGATTTTATTGGAGGCACTTACAGTTCTCATAACATTCCATACATCAATTATATCAAGCATCTTTGTACATATGTTGCCATGATCATTTCCAAAACATTTTCTACTTGCGTCCTTTGTATGCAAACTTCTTTGAGGAACTTGACCTCATCGCCTTACAGCCTGCATTTTATGCCTTCACATTTCTTTTTCTTTCCTTTAAACTTAAATAACAGAGAAAAGGAACTCAATTTGAGACCATAAAATTTATCAAAACTGTCGTTTGCGTGTGTCTCAATCAAAGATGGCGGAATTCTTTGCGGAAGGGTGGCTGTCGTTGAGGTCCCTTACAGTCAGTTCTGACTCGCAGGATCACAGCGACGGAAACACTGCCGTCATAATCATAGAGACCTCAATAGAGGATACATTGAACTAAATAGTAGGTTTACAATGTACTGTTTTTGATTAATAAAGATTTTAATAACTTAGTAATAATAATTTTTAGTTTCTTCATATGTGGTCAGATGTTATCTGAGATATATTATGCAATTCATATATGTATTATAAATAAAGTTAAGAGATAATACAAACCCTTCAAATTTTATATTGTCTCAAGTAATAGACTGCTGTTGTTGTTGTTCAGGGCCATCTAGTTAGTTCTGACTCACAGTGACTTTCTGTACATCAGACGAAACACTGCCCATCAGACAAAATTGTGTACTGTCTCCACAATTCTCCTTATGTCAGAAGCCACTGTCAGTCCACCTACTTGAGCGCCATCCTCTATATCACTATCCATTAGTTTTCTTTTTTTATCAAGCATAGCATCCTTCAACAGGGACTGGCTTCTCCTGACATGTCCAAAATGACATGTGACACTAAGTATTGGCATCCTTGCCTCTAAAGAACATTCCGGCTGTACTTCCTCCAAGACAAACTTGTTTTTTTGTTTGTTTGTTTGTTTGTTTTTGGCAGTTCACGCTACTTACAATATTCTTCAGGAGCACCATCATTCAAATGCATTTCTTTTTCTTGGATCTTCTTTATTTAATGTCCAAATTTCACATTCATGGGACAATTGAAAATACAATGGTTTTAGACTACAGCACACCTTATTATTCAGAGCAGCAGAATGACCCAATGCAAAGCATTATTTGATCCATTGACTGATAATACCATGAGCATTGACTTTGGATCTAAGCAAGGTGAAATTCTTGACAACTTCAACATTTTCTCTGTTTATCATGATGTGACTTCTTAGTCCTGTTGTTAGTCTTTGTTGACTAAAAAAACAAATGTAGAGGCACATGAATATGTGCATAAGAAAGAGGTTTGTAATACAAGACCAATTGAGTATTGAGAAAATATCTCAGCCCAGGCCAGATCAAGTCCATAATCTGATATTAGCCCATATATCTGATACTAATGTATAAAGTCCTCTTCATACTCATAAAACACTGCTGAATGCAGAAAGATCACAGGTCAGCGGGTGGGAAGTCTTGCAGATCCAGTGGCATTGTAAGCATCTCAGCCCTGGCAGGGGTCTCCATATGGCTTCTCCAGCTCAGGCCACTAGCATAGTTCCATGTGTCTTGTCAGTAGAGAGTCTCTCAGGGAGTAAGCAGAGAGAGAGTGTCTCCTGCTTCCAAAGAAGAAATAAAGGAGTTTCCAGAATTCCCAGGAGAAGGTAAGGCCCACACAGAGGCCTCACTGGCTACACAATGATTGACAGGCTAGACTCCACCCCTTCACTCTTAAACCTCAAATTGACACCTTCTTATGTAACTACCACATCAGTTGTGAAGATTTCAGTCTTCTTTACATTGAGTTGCAATCCATAGTGAAAGCTACAATCCTAATCTTCATCAGCAAGTGTTTCAAGCCTGCCCCACTTCCATCAGTCAAGGTGATGTCATCTTCATATCTCAGGTTGTTAAGAAGCCTTCCTCCGGCTCTGATGCCTCATTCTTCTTCTTCATATAATCCCCGCTTCTACTTATTTACTCAGCATACAGATGGAATAAGTATGGTAAAAGAGGGTACAATCCTGGGACAATCCTTCCCTGGTTTTAAACTATACACAGCATTCCTCTCCTCTATTTGTACAATTGCCGCTGGATTCATGTACAGATTCTGCATGAGCACAATGTAATGTTCTTCAATTCCAATTTTTCTCAAGGCTATCCATAGTTTGTTATGATCCACATCATTGAATGCCTTGTCATAGTCAATAAAACACAAAGTAATGCTCTTCTAGTAATCTCTGCTTTCAGCCAACATCCATCTGGCATCATCAATGATGTCCCTTGTTCTACATCCTTCTCTGAGACCAGCCTTAACTTCTGGCAACTCCCTGTCAATATACTTCTGCAAATGTGTTTTGGAAGATCTTCAGAAGAATTCTACTTGCATGTGATATTAATGATATTCTTCTATGGAGCATTCTGATGGGTTATCTCTCTTTGGAATGGATACAAATATGGATGTTCTCCATCCTGTTGGTCAAGAAGCTGTCTTCCAAGTTTTCTGGAATAGACAAGTGTGCTTCTTGTGCTTCATTAGCTTATTTAAACATTTTGCTTGGTATTCCATCAATTACTGGGGTCTAGTTTGGGTGTAATGCTTTCAGTGAAGGTTGAACTTCTTTTTCAGTATCATTCATTTGTTCTTGCTTATGTACTACCTCCTGAAATAGCTGAATGTTGACTATGTCTTTTTTGGTACAGTGACTGTATATTCTTTCCATCCTCTATTGACGATTCCTACAACATTCAATATTTTTCCTATGGAATGTTTCTATACTGAAAATTGTAGTTTGAATTTTTTTCATTTCTTCAGCTTAAGGTATGCTGAAAGGTCTTTTTGATTTTCTTACGCTAGGCCTTTGCATATTTTATTATTGTACTTGTTTCCTTGGGTTGATCTAGAAACGGTATGTTTAGCTCTTTGCCTTTATTATTCTCTACCTTGTACTCTCTTGTCATAGCCCTCTACAACTAAGAGCTAGGTTCAGAGTTTCTTCTGACATCCCTTTTGATCTTTTCTCTTTTTCCTGCCTTTTTAGTGACCTTCTGCTCCTTATGAATGATATTCTTGATGTCATCCGTCAGCTGATCAGATAGTCTGTCATTAGTTTTTGATGCAGCAAATTTGTTCTAGAGAGGTCTTGACATTCAAGTGAAGACGTACTCAGATCCTATTTTGGTGCTTGTGTGCGTATTTCAACCTGAATTTTCAAATGAGTAGTCGATGATCAGTTCCTCTGGCCTCGTTTTAGTGGCCAAAGCTTCTCCCTGGTCCCTTCCTGCAAATGTAGTCCATTTGATATCTGTGTATTCCATCTGGAGAATGTATAGTAGCTGTTTGTTTTTCAGGGACAAGGGGTGGGGTGGGGAGTATTTTCTATGCTATCAGAAAGCATTTATAAGCTGTTCCTCTTGCAAAATTCTATCATGTTATCGCCAGTTTTGTTTCTATCACCAAGCCCTTGTTTTCCAACTATTTTTCTTCCTTTTTATTTCTGATTTATTTTAGACTGAAGATGTTGGTAGAGCTCTTCAGTTTTTTTTAACTAGTTTTGTGGTGGGGGCATCAATTTGAATAATCATTTTATCGATTGGATGTGCTTGAATGGATATATATAGTCCTAATACAGAGACTTATACTTCAAGATGGACCTTGAAATGTCCATTTGGAAAATGGATGCAATGCCATTCCTCTTGATTTTGTCATTCCTGGCATAAAAAAAGCATACAATTTTCTGATTCAAAACATCTAACACCAGTCCATTTTAGCTTACTTATGCCTAGGATGTTCATCTTTATGTGTTCCAATTCATTTGTAATGACTTCCAATATTCTTAGATTCATGCATCGCACATTCAAAGTTCTGGTCATGAGTATAGTTTTGCAGCTGTGTATTCTCATTTTGATGAGAAATGAAGGTCCTGAGGCTTCACTGCACTCACGTCACTATGTCGTCATGTTCATTCCTCTTTGGGGAAGCAGCTCCTCCTCAGTCATATTGTGAGGGATTCCTGACCTGCAGGGCTCAGCTTCTGGCACTGTCTTTCGCCATGTTTTGCTTCTAGTTATTAGATATTCCGTATGTGACAAGGTTTCAGTGATATCCACAAAATCTTCAGTGGCTAATTCTTCCAACATAGACATTCGAGCCTTTCTTGGAAATCTCTTCTACATCTGGAAGTTCTGATGAAACCTGTTCACTTGGGTAAGCCTGCTGATTTCTGAAAGACCATGACATGGCATCTAGGAGCACAGCAACACACACCAGCATCGGAGTCTGACAAACTGACAGACCTGAGGGGGATCCAAGCAAGATGAAATTCTGTATAACTTCTATCCGTAATATGTGAGCACCAAAGTATTAAAAACACATTAGTACATCTTAAACACAAAGTTCTCACTCTAATTCAATGCTTATGTTATATGAATTTTTAAAAAGTACATTGTTTCATGAAATTCTGTTTGTAGTATTATTTGTAGAAATTTCTTTCTGCATGTTATTTGTGAAGGAATCTCACATTTTGTGTTCCTTAAACTTAGCAATATTTCGGTTTTCCTATAGAAATTTTGCAAAGCCAATGGCAGTAGCTTTCGGTGTGATAAACTACTTTAAATAGAAAGCCCATGAAAACATAGGGTATTCTTAGTGAGGTGGTTAAGCTCTTCCTGTACATATCATGTAAGAATAACAGGCAGGGTGGGTGTAAAGACATTTATTCAGCAATGTAATTTCCTTCGAAGGATGATGCTCAAAGCTATGGTATCTGTACAATGCAAATATTCAGATCACACTATGGTTTCAACCCATTGCCATTGCCCTGCTCTTACTGCTGTACTCAAGTACGTGCTGTTTAGCTTTCTGCACCAGAGAGCTTTCACAATTAATAAATTGCTGCAGGAAATCATATTCATCCCTTAATATAGTAGTCATGAGGGCCATATTGGTTGACTCTGAACCTGTGGACTAATGGCAAAGTGATAGAAAACTAATGGGTTTCCAGTTGATGTGTTCTACAGTTGAAAAATTACATTGAGAAATATCATGATATAAAAGCCAATAGTGACTTTGTACTATATTAGCCAACCTAGTAAATCATGCATAAAGGTTTTATGTAGTTGACCATCACTCATGAAATTTTTGCTGTTGTTAGCAAGATGGTATTGTCTGCTTCTCAATGCAAATAATATACAAAGTACATAAGAAACAAGTATGGCTTTCAAAAACACATCAACACATTTGAGAACTAAAGTGCTTACCTTTTGGACGGTTCTAATATCTGAAATTTATATAGGGAATGCTGTCTTTATAAAAATTCATAAAATATATGTCCATGTTCTCTGGTACACTGTCATGAAATTGTGGGCAGGTATTTATCTATCTTATTTATTTCTACCATAATATATTCCTTACGCCATTTGTGAATTCTAAGTATAGGCTCTATCTAACCAGCTTTTAAATGTTCCTATTTTTCACAATCTCCAAATTAAGGCAAAATTCCAACATTTTCCTGACTGAATTTCAATTCCCTAAAACTATTCTCAGATACTAGGAAAAGTAGCATCCTATGTTATGTACTTAATATTCTAGTTAGTTCTCATGAGAAACTGATGTAATAATATTCAGAATTTCATGTGTACTATTTTCAAAAAATTAAAGAATTGTAACAAGATATATAAATACATTTAAATTCTTATTAATTATTACTACTATTAATGATTTAGAGAATCACAGCTAAAAATGAAAATGCAAAATCCAACTTGTCTTACCTAAGATCACTCCTTGCTAGATCCTATATTAGACTGTGTTCTCTAGAGTAGCAAAACTAGTAATTCTTTTATATGTCTGCTTATGGAAAAATATTTATATCAGTAAGTGGCTTACATAGTTGTATAAGTCCAGTCATGTTCAATAGGTCAGATGTAAGCCGGAGGGTTCTTCTAACTCACGCAACAGCAGGAGCTGATGAACTGGAAGCAGGAAGATGAAGTAGGGGCGCCCTAGACTGGTGAACACAAACCTGAATGGATGTGATGTTGACTGAATAAATTCAAGTCTTGCAGGCTTCTGATGGATGGCTCCTGCAATCAGAAGGCAATACAATGGGAGATCAATGAACTAGATGCAGAAAGTTCAAGACCAGATCAAATGGAAGGTGAAGGGGCAAGAGGGAGCTCAGGTCTGCCCATAGCCTCTCATATAAAAGACCACAGTGCAAAGTAGGTGTTGTTAGGATGAGACTGGATTTGGTCGATTGTCCTACCTTTCCTCAAGATACGTCCCGTTGGCAGAAAATCTAGAGGTCAGAGACCACATATCACCTCTCCATGCTACTCATATCCAGCATCAGGGAGATGATAGATAGATAGGTAGGTAGGTAGGTAGGTAGGTAGATAGATAGATAGATAGATAGATAGATAGATAGATAGATGACCAATAGATAAATGTATGTATACACACATTTATATAATGTGTATATATTGGGTACATTTTAAGTACCATAAATGAGCAAATCTTTTTAATGACTGAAACACAGTGAAATATTTAATGTGGTTTTTCTAGCCATATCCTTTGCTACTCCATAAAAAAAAAACTTTGTTTTCCTTATGGGTCTGGGTAAGAAGTTGGGGGAAGATATTGATTGGATTAGGTGATTCTGCTGTGATCAGTAACATGATTAATTATGATTGTTATCCTGTGAGTCTAAAATTCATCACTTCAGAAACTGGAAGAGGAAGTGTTTACTACCAGCAAAAGAAGAGAGCCAGATTTGTAGCACGTTCTTTATAGCAGAAGACACATGGAGAGTAAACCCCTTAATCCAGGACACAGCTATGACGGTCAAGGAGTAGTAAAGGAGAAACAACAGCAGGTTCAGGAGCATGAAGATGAAAGTGAGCAGTGTATTTTCAGCCATCAGAGTAAGGGAGGAAGAGAGATTTTGGTCAGAGGCTTGCATGTGGAGGGGGCAGTCTCTGGGCACTTACAGAAGGGAGCTGGGTTTTGCTGAAGGTGAGTACCATTGGTTCAAGATATGGAATGAAGTGGCCTGTAGCATTGGGTATGTATTGGTAGCATTGCGATGCTCAGGAAGAGATCAATGGAGATCTGGGCGCCTTAGCAAAGTGTGGCAAAGGAATCAGATGGTACTCAGCTATCAGAAGTAATGTCTGAGGTCTTAAATTCTTTTCTTATTGTTTTTTATATGCCCTAGGCATGAAACAGCTCTGGCCACGATCTGGGCATCAAGCTAGGATAAACAAAGGGTTGCCAGTCTGCTCTGCCCCTGACTGATATAAGAGCACCACCACCAATCAGGTGTCTCTTTGCCCATAGCCAGGGGTTAATTAAATTCTTATAACAAGCAGCCACCCAGTAAGGTACACATCAATCAAATCCAAGATCAGAGAGACAGGTTGGCTCAGGACTTAAATTCTGAGTATCCAGTATAGCTAGCCCAAATCCAATTAAAGAATTCCCACACGGAGTAAGTCTCCATTGTAGTTCCTGGATCAACACAGGTATCATGAGGGTACAACTGAACTCTTTTCATTTGTTTTTCCCTTTAACCTATTTTTATCTTGTTCTAGTTATTATTTCATTTTGCTATCTTTTAGATTGAGGTTTTACTGTGTTTTATTCTGTTTTTGTTGCTGTTGTCTATTTTTTAATTTTCTTTATAGGATGCTCAGGTCAGGTATATCTATAAAGACAACAACTGGATTAATAGTTTCTTAGAGTTATTACCATTCCTGTTGGCAGTGCTCTAGGCTGATACCCTCAGGTTTAGCAGCTTTAAACCACCAGCCACTCTTCAAGAGAAAGATGAGGCTTTTCTACCCTAGTAGAGAGATACACTCACAGGAGCAATTCTACCCATTTTACTAGTCCTAGAGTCAAAATGGGTTCTAGTGGACTTTGATGCCAGATTTTTAGACAGTTATGTCAAAGAAGGTTGGGAGGAAATGAGGAGCTAATAAACTGGAAACAAAAATGAAGAAAATTTCCTAAAATTGGCATGATAAATATACAATTTTGTTTAATCTGCTTAAATATTCAACGTGTGAATGTTTCAATTAAAGTGTTATAAACAAAACATTGTAAAATCACACTAATATGGAAGAAGGCAGGCCAAGGGGCTGAGGGACAGAGAAGGCCTATCTTTGCACATGATGGATCTGTCCTGACTGAAGAAATGCATCCTGAGCATTCCTCAACTGAATTGTTACCTGTTAACTTCCCTAATAGCCTCATCGTCATGAACATTACCTGTGAGTTCTGTGTGACTCACAGTGAATTATGAAACCGCAGTAAATAGAGTGCTATGGAGTATGGGACAATAGCAAATACACCCAAGTGTGTGTCAGGCTCCTCCACGAAACACATGTTCAATCAAGATTTCTATGGTTAGAATTCCCAGAGGAGATCGGGGCTCCGAGTCTCCAGTTGGTAGCCATGACCTCAGTCATCTCAGTGCTCTGCTAGAAAGGCCTGCTCCCAAGCTTGCTTAGGGGGCCATTGTCAGGTCTCAGTTCCAAGTGACAAGGTCTGTTTGAAAAGGCTGCCTCACGATGTGGCAATAATGTTCAATGCTGTTTGTTTGTATGTGTGCTTGTTTTTACATGGCTTTGTTATAATAAAAATCCCCTAATGACTATACTCAGATCCAAATGTCATGATCTCTCCCAAGTCTTCTCTTCCATCATGATAACACTATTATTACCAGTACATCCCTAAGGTCATTGAAACGTGCACCAGTCTCTGATGTTACCGGCTTTGCCTGCCTATGACCTCTACCAAGAATGTGTAGGTCTATTTGATGGCCTGTTATTCGTCTTCAGAAATATTATACTACCTTTTATATGAAACCTATATCTCCCATCTCCAGAATGTTACATTTCTCAAGTTCTTAAAGGGCTAAGTGCATATTCTCTTATATAGCATGCTTGCTCCTAATATAATTTATTTTTCTACCATTCATGAACCAGACAAAAACATCTCAAAGGCAAAGATGATGAATCTTCACTGTTGACTGCTCCATGTTTAGCACAATCATAAAAGAAATTTGATATTCATGAGGGTGTTTTGATCAATACAATGCCAATATTTAGGTTCACTAAATGTTATATATCTCCTCTAATTGTTAAAAACTGTAAAGTATTTCCCATGTCTGATAAGTTAATAAGGTAATGATCAAAACAGCTGTTCTCAACATGTGGGTCACAACCCATTTGGGGGTCGAACAACCCTTTCACAGGGGTCACCTAATTCATAACAGTAGAAAAATTACAGTGATTAAGTAGCAACAAAAATAATTTTGTTTGGGGGCCACCACAACATGAGGAACTGTATGAAAGGGTCATGGCATGAAGAAGTTTGAGGGCCACTGGTATAGAAGGAAATGCAGAATTTGAGCTAGAATTCTTTGATACAGTGTTTATGGACACAAGTTCATGATAAATTAACAATTTGGAGAAGAACACTTTGGGGACATTTTACATAATATTCAATCTCTTTTTCTAGGATTTTAGGATTACTATATCTAGAATATGTTATTTTTATTAGAATATTTTTGCGGAGATGGAGTCAGGTAGATGAGGTCTAGATGTATTCAGGAAGTAAAAGATGAGGCTTGCCTGTAAAATTGGAGTGAAGGTGGGGCTGCAATGGGGGTGGGGGGGATTGTAGGTAGGAAGGTAGGTAGGTAGGTAGGTAGGTAGGTAGGTAGGTAGGTAGGTAGGTAGGTAGGTAGAGAGAAGCCTGTTAGCATTCGGGGGTATAGATTTTAATGTGATGAGCAGACAAACAATTTGTGCTTAGAAGAAAGTTTGAGTGTTCCTATGTGCTTCCTTCTTTCTTCATCTAACAATTTAACACTGACATAGTTTCAAAGTGTGAGAAACAATTACATCAATTTTCATGTACTCATGATAAAATATTTCTAAATGTTTTTCTTTTTATTTCTAAATTTTTTATATCATTTTCAGAGATATTTATCAGATTCCTTTATTTTTTCTATGTTCTTTTCACTGCCAATAGTCTTTCATATGTGACAATGGTGGGAATTAATGTTGCTCTTAGGTTCGTTGTAAGAAAAATGTGAACTTTGAAGATATCATTTAAATACTCAGGTGCTATTGATTTAAATAAATTTCCCACATATTGAGTAGTTCTGAAGTATGGAAAATGGAACTTTTATTCATGTTTATCCTAACAGCTTTCACATGCTAAAAAGCTTCTTTTTCTTATATGCCAGACAGATGAAAAAGAAAACAAAATAATCTACTTTATTATCATGGCTTCTGCTTAGGGAACATAGATTTTCCATTTCCATATGACAAAAATTTTCTTTAACTTATCAATCTGTAATTTTAATATATGATAAATAAGCTTTATATTAAATAGAGAAACACCAAAAATATTTTCACAGCTTTATGTCTCTATTGTAAAATATCCATAAAATATGTTTTACTTAATGAAACCTATTGCACCTATTGCTGTTAGAGTTTTCTTTAAGAAAACTTTGGATATTCAAAGTAAACATCCAAGTAGTGTGAATCTAAATAAATTTCCTAACTCTTTAACTATCTACTTGTAACCTAGATCATCATCCTATTTCTTGATGCAAATACTTGATTCTTAAAAAAAATAGCTGCATAATCTATCTACTGGAGCATCTTTTAGGCCATCTGTTGAGCTGTATGCTGATGAATTTGCCCAGGCAGCTATCTGAGGAGCTGTCCAGGGGGTGCTATGCTTAAGCACTTGGCTGCTGAATGAAAGGTTGCTAAGTGTCTCTTCAGGAGAGCGGCCGGCCTGGGATTCTATTCCCTAAATATGACAGACAAAAAATGCTACTGTCACATGGACTTGAGGCATCAAGAAACACAGCAAAGACACTAATTCACTCTAGTTATATATATATATATATATGTATATATATATATATATTTACATATATAAATGGCTTATTTTATAAGTTATTTTAGAATATTTTAATATTATGTATATTCCATATACTAGATTATGTATATTACATCATACATACATTTCTTCCAATAGCTGTGATCCATATTAGCTCTGTTGTACTCCATCTGGAGAATTCCATATGTATAGCTGCCATTTCTGTTGTTGAAAAGAGATATTGGCAATGAAGAAGACTTTGGTCTTGGAAAATTCTATCACACAATCTCCAACTTTGTTTCTTTACCAATATCGTGATAATCAACTACTATTATTTCCTCTTTGTTTCCATATTTTACATTCCAAACACCAATAATTATCAATGCATCTTGATAACATAGTTGATCAATTTCAAACTGAAGATATTGGTAAAATTCTTTAATGCATTCATCACTAGTTTAAATTAGTTGTTGGTGTATAAATTCCAATATTAGCTGTAGTATCTAGATTTCCTTGCATGGGGGATAGATATCATATTATCACAGACAGCACTGTACTTCAAGATAGATCTTGAAATGCCATTTCTTCAGTATGAATGCAGTGTTATTCCTCTTGAATCTGCCTTTCCCAGCATAATAACCTGCATAACTGCCTAATTAAAATATCCAATATCAGTTCATTTCATGTCACTAATCCCTAGGATATGGATCTGTATGTATTCATTTAATAGTTGAGTAATTCCAATTCACCTGGATTAATATTTACTACATTCTAGTTACTAATAGGCCTTTACACTTGTCTCATGCTTCATCAGTAAATGGAGGTTCAGGCAATATATATCTGGAAGGCTTTGCTCCACCAACATTATATTATTTTTAAATGCACAGAGAGATGTATGGTTAAAATCTAACATGATTTTCTAGATATGGGAACACTAGTCAAGACCCGTCCATTCCCTTTCATTTTCTTAAATCATTTTACTGGGGGCTCATACAACTCATCACAATACATCTATTCATCCATCCATCCAGTGTGTCAAGCACATTTGTACATTTGTTGCCATCATCATTCTCAAAACATTTTCTTTCTATTTAAGCCCTTGGGATCAGCTCCTTATTTTTTTCACTACCTTCCCAACCCTCCGTCCCTCCCTCAGGAACCCTTGATACTCTATAAATTATTATCATATTTTCATGACTTACACTGACCGATGTCTCCCTTTACCAACATTTCTGTTGTCCGTCCCCACAGGGAGGGGGTTATATGTAGATCCTTGTAATCGGTTCCTCCCTTCTCCTCCAACCTTTCCCTTACCCGCCTGGTATGGCTACTCTCAATATTGGTCCTGAGGAGTTTATCTGTCCTGGATTCCTTGTGTTTTCATCTCTTGTCTGTACCCATGTACATGCTCTGGTCTAGTCGATTTTGTAAGGTAGAAAATTGGGATCATGATAGTGGGGAGGGGGGAAGGAAGCATTACAGACCTAGAGGAAAGTTGTATTTTTCATCAGTGCTTCCACCAACATTATTATATTCAATTTTACATTCAGAAGACAGCTCTTCTGCAGTCATATGTTGACTGTCTTCCAGTCTGGGGCTCATTTTTTTTTAATAATTTTATTGCGGACCCCTACAACTCTTATCATAATCTATCCATCCATCCATCCATCCATCCATCCATCCATCCTTCCATTGTATCGGGCACATTTATACATTTATTGCCATCATGATTCTTAAAACGTTTGCTTTCTACTTGAACTCTTGGTATGAGCTCCTCTTTTGACTAGATTTTTTTTATTTTTTATTTATTTATTTATTTTTTCTTTTTTCTTTTTTTAATTTTAACAATTTATTGGGGCTCATACAATTCTTTTCACAGTTCATATATATACATACATCAATTGTATAAAGCACATCTGTACAGTCTTTGCCCTAATCATTTTTTTCTCTTTTCTTCTTTTACATTTTATTAGGGACTCATACAACTCTTACCACAATCCATACATATACATACATCAATTGTATAAAGCACATCCATACATTCCCTGCCCCAATCATTCTCAAGGCATTTGCTCTCCACTTAAGCCCCTTGCATCAGGTCCTCTTTTTTTTCCCCTCCTCCCTCCCCATTGCCCCCTCCCTCATATGCCCTTGGTAATTTATACATCGTTGTTTTGTCATATCTTGCCCTATCCGGAGTCTCCCTTCCCCCCTTCTCTGCTGTCCCTCTCCCAGGGAAGAGGTCACATGTGGATCCTTGTAATCAGTTCCCCCTTTCCAACCCACTCACCCTCCACTCTCCCAGCATCGTCCCTCACACCCTTGGTCCTGAAGGTATCATCCACCCTGGATTCCCTGTACCTCCAACCCTCATATGCACCAGTGTACAGCCTCTGTCCTATCCAGCCCTGCAAGGTAGAATTCGGATCATGGTAGTTGGGGGGAGGAAGCATCCAGGATCTGGGGGAAAGCTGTGTTCTTCATCGATACTACCTCACACCCTAATTAACCCATCTCCTCTCCTAAACCCCTCTATGAGGGGATCTCCATTGGTCGACACTTGGGCCTTGGGTCTCCACTCTGCACTTCCCCCTTCATTTAATATGATATATATACATATATATACATACATATATACATATACACATATATACACATACATACACACACTTATATCTTTTTTTTTTTTGCATGATACCTTATACCTGGTCCCTTGGGCACCTCGTGATCGCACTGGCCGGTGTGCTTCTTCCATGTGGGCTTATTTGCTTCTGAGCTAGATGGCCGCTTGTTCACCTTCAAGCCTTTAAGACCCCAGACACTATCTCTTTTGATAGCCGGGCACCATCAGCTTTCTTCACCACATTTGCTTATGCACCCATTTGTCTTCAGCGATCCTATCATGGAGGTGTGCAGTCAATGATATGATTTTTTGTTCTTTGATGCCTGGTAACTGATCCCTTTGGGACCACTCGCTCACTCAGGCTGGTGTGTTCTTCCATGTGGACTTTGTTGCTTCTGAGCTAGATGGCCGCTTGTTTATCTTCAAGCCTTTAAGACCCCAGTCACTATCTCTTTTGATAGCCGGGCACCATCAGCTTTCTTCACCACATTTACTTGTTCACACACTTTGGCTCCAGCCGTTGTGTCGAGAGAGTGAGCATCATAGAGTTCCAATTTGATAAAAGAAGGTATTCATGCATTGAGGGAGTGTTTGAGTAGAGGCCCAAGGTCCTTCCGCCACCTTAATACTTGACCTATAAGTATAGACACATAGATCTATTTCCCCATCCTCCTATATATATTTGCATGTACATGTCTTTGTCTAGACCTCCCTGAATGCCCTTTGACTCCTAGCTCTTTCCTCCATCTCCCTTGACTTTCCTCCTGCCCTACTACCATGCTTCATCGCCACCTGGGCTAGCGTATACCTCTTCTCTAAGCAACCTTACCCTTGATCATTTCCCACCAGGCCTGCTACTCCCACTTCTCTACCATTTGGGGTCCCATGTTTTTCCCTTGTCCCTGGGTTTGTTAACACCACTTCCTTACCCCACCCCTATCCCCCCACCCCAAGTCCCCCCAAAACTGTCGGTCCCGTTGTTTTTCCTCCAGATAGTTCATCCAGCCTGTCCTATTCAGACAGACCTGTGGAGTCACTAACATGCACAAAAACTAGACAGAGGAAAACAAAGCAACAGTATACAACCAGACAACAAAACAACAAAAACAAACCACTGACAAAGAACAGAATAAAACAGTTCACAAGAGAAAAGCTTGTAGTTAGTTCAGGGATCGTTTGCTGGCCCTTAGGAGCGTTTTCCAGTCCAGTCTGTTGGGGCACCACGCCCTGGCCCCGAAGTCCACTTTCAGCATTCCCTGGGGACCTTGCCACTACATTCCCTTGCTGTTCCGCTGCACTCCCCCAGTGATTTGCCTCGGTGTGGTGGGATCAGGTCAGGTGCAATTCCCACACTGTGTCTCCGGTGCTGTCCCCTGTATCGCCCTTAGTCACTGAGGGGCATCATGTCTCATAGTGGGGCCAGCCATGTTGTTCTCTCTGTGGACTGGCTGCTCTACTCAGGAACATCATCATCACGGCCTGGTGGGCCAGGCTGTGCTCCACTCTCTCCTCCTGCCCCTTCATCTGCTCCCGTGTGCTTTGATCAAATATGTCCATCTCCCAGAGCTGCAGAGTCAATGTCGTCCTTTGGAAAAAATTCTTTTCGGGGGAGGGGCAGGAATCCACTTAATTTATGGTGCTGGGGCCAGCCTCCCAGACCTCTCCACCGGTTCCCTCCTCCACACCGGGATATTGCGTTCACACCTTGCGACACTGGGTTGAAGTCTGGTCCCACTTTCCCTGTGGAGATATAAACAATACCCTCCCCTTGGGTGGATTAATGCCCTATGACCCCACTACCCTTTTCTTCCTTGTATTCATCCTTTTGTTTTCCTTTCCCCACCTCCTCCACCATTGTCTACCATGTACATCCCTGGTTTTGGTCTGGTCTCTTCCATTTTTGGCACTATTTCTGATAGTTTTGTGCCGCTGCTCATCGGGTTCTTGGTAACTGACAATGATCTTCTTGCTATCCATAAGACTTTCTGCAGTTAATTCCTGTAAAGTGAGCATCCTTCCTCCTAGTCTGTTATTACTGTGGAAACCCATTCCGTTTGGGTGACCTAGCTGATATTTAAAATACCAGTAATATAGCTTCTAGCATTAAAGCAACAAACAAGCCACCAGGGCACTACAAACCGACAGACATGAAGCATGATAAAGGTTAGGAATTTAATATATTTTAATTAGAGTTTCTTATGGAAACAGATGGTGAGTCATACGATGTGTGTGTCTGTAAAAAATATTTATTCATTATCTCATTTGCATTATTTCATAATTTTATCATGATTTTTGCTAGCCAATTTTAGATGTTGAAATGAAGGCTTAGTGTAAATATTCTGTTTTTTTTTACTTTTACAATTGCAATTTACAGTAGATTATTTTAAGTCTGCTTTTTAAATACGGGCTCTAAATGAACACTTTTGAGAGTTGTAAATATACAAAATACTTGATAATATAAATTTGCTTTGTCTCTATGTTTCTTAACTATCGCTTTTCCTAAGAAAGTAAACTAATATTGAAAATTGACCACACAATTTTTAAAGGATTATGTAAGCTCTCCATCAGCTCGTCACTATATATATATATATATACACTATATAATATATATTCACTATATAATATATAATATAAAACTTTACACAACTATAAATGACATTTTTTGAATACTTATCATGAGCAAGATATTTGAAGGGAATTCAAAGCTGTAGTTTACCTTCAAATTTGAGCCCTAATAGTATATTAGATATGAATTGCCAGGTTAGCAGTTCAAAACTACAAGCCAATTCTTGGGGAAAAAATGAGGCTTTCCACTCCCATACAGAGTTGCAGTCTCAGGAACCCACGGTGACACTTACACCCTGTCCTACAGAGTTGTTATGAGGTATATGGACTTGATGGCAGTGAAAGAACAATTACTAATCAACTATTTTAGACACTTTTCCAAGTCTTTTAATAAATGTTTCTAATGTACACATCAAAATTATAAAATGAAATAGGTTCATTCCTATGGTTATAAGGAAGAAAACTGAGACAGAGATATTAGAAAGCTTTCTTAAGGTCATATAAGAAGTGTAGAATCAGGGTCTTCAAATCTATAACCATTGTCTTTACCACAACATTATACAGTTTAAGATAGTAAAGTAATATATATGAATGATTGATCAATTTGTATAAGTATTTTGATTAATTTGAATTCCAATACTGACTGAGTACCTCATATGCTGCATTATTTACAACCAAGGGAGGGTCAGAGATGGAAGATGACACATAGACGGGGCATTGACTGTTGTTAACTTAGATGGACGTGAAATAGCAATCTAAAGGAGAGATAAGAGACATCAAAGTTGGTTGGAAATGTAAACTACAGAGAAATTAAAAAATATTTCAGATTATTGAATGCAAAATTGATTATTTGAAATGCAAAGTCCCCTCTTAATTCAAAATAAAAATGTTATTTTTATTCATACAATCAAATCCTGGAGATTGTATTCTCTTTAATTGACAGGATTCAAAAAGTGGAAGTTTCAAAGACTCCTTTTCTTTGGCTCCACCATAAATATTCATGGAACCAGAAATCAAAAGATCAAAGGACACACTGCACTGGGTAAACTGCTGTACAAGAACTCTTAAATGTGTTGAAAAGCTAAGATATTACTTTGAGGACTATGGTGCCCCTGACGAAGTCATGGTATTCTCAATTGTCTCATATGCATGTGTAGGCTGAAAATTGAATAAGGAAGAATTAAGAAAATGTAATGCATTTGGATTACAGTGCTGACAAAGAATAGTGAAAGTCCCTTGGACTGCTAAGAGAAACAAAGTTGTCTTGTATGAAGCAAGCCAGAATGTTCTTTAGAGGCAAGGATAGTGAAACCCTCATGTATTTGGACAGATTATCGAGAGAGGACAGTCCATGTTTGTTAAAGTAGACAGGCAATGGGCTCAGACATAAGCACAAATATGATGATGGTACAGGACTGGCCTGCTTGACCAAATAAATTGGAACCAACTATTGATACTAAACGACAGCATGGATGCCCTACTAAGAATTTAAGGGAAGACAATATTTTTTAAAATAATCCCTTTTTTCTTAAGACAAACCTTAATTCTTAGATGAGTATAATGTGAATATTATAAGGGTGCATAATATTTGGATGAGTAGAAAGATGAGAGGTAGTTATTTTTAAAAGCAGAATACAAGTATAATGGCCACACAAAAATTTGTATATAGATAATATAATACATGGACTTGGTCTCTATGTTTATCATTACTGTTGCTGTATCTGAAAACACTTGCGTATTTCTATTCAGTAACATTAATACGGGAAGAAAACAGTATTCCGTTTTCTGTTGCAGTAGCAATAATGTGGGAAGAAAACATACCCTTGAAATGAGAGTTCTCTAATCATAAACATACACTAAGAACAACAAAAGCAGTTTGACTTTTCATAATGAGAAAACCATACATTACATTACAAATAAAAATTTTATGTACTCTTTTGTACAAGATAAAATTTGCTCATTTATATAATAGAAGGTTGAGAAATAAGTATGCTAATAATAGAGTGGAAATGTGAATGCAAATTGTTATAACTTCTACTGGGGAAAATTTGGTAATAATGTACATTTAAAAATTATTCTTCAAATATTCTCACATATGTCTCCAAATAACTGCATGAGAATGTTCCTGGAGGCTTTTGAACTTATGTACCCTATTAATATTTTAAATTCTTGTGGCAGAGTTGCCATTGTTAGTGCAATACTCACAAAACACAGAGTATGACAAACGACAGAAGAGTGGCAGACATAAACTCTATTTATTAAAAAAATGTTTTTAAGACTTCTGTTATCATTGTTAAACTAAAAGCACTTTTATTAAAGTCACAAGTGACCTCAAATTTGCTAAGCCCATAATATCAGTCTAATATCTAATATCAGTCCCCCCCCCCTTTTTTTTAAGTCAACATACCACCAGCACTTGACATATTAACATTACTCTTTTTCCTCGGGAGTTCTGTCTTATCAAATACTGCTCAGAAATTTTTGTTTTAAGTTCTCCTCTTAGAAAACTCTTTTGTTTTCTTCAGTAATCGCTCTTCCATTGATAATGCTGTAGTTAAATCTCAGTAATTCTTCTCCCTCAAATATATTGTCATACTCTCGACTGAAGGATTTTAAATTGTTTTTCCTGCTGACCACTGATGAGATTCCCGCCAAAAAGTACCATTGTGCCAACCTGGCCCATAAACACATGTGGGGTTAATTGAAGGGCAGAGAGATAAATGCCTCAGTGAGCCTCGCCTTCCTCGTTCTCAGGTCGCTTGCTCTCTGATGGTTGGACTAGGGTGCAGCTGCCTTAGCCAATTCTTAGCCTCTGCTTGCAAAACTCACTTCCTATGAGACATCCCTGTGGAGAAGCCACATAGACCAACCCTTATAGAGCCCTGAGTGCTGGAGCACCCATGTGGAGACCCCTGCCAGTGCTGAGATGCTTACATGCTCAATGATTTGGCTTTCCTCCTGCAGTTGGCGCCATTGAGTGTGTTTTGTGAGATGGAGGAGGACTTTGTTGATTGGTGTCAGACATATGGGCTAATGTTGGACTTTTGGGCTTCAAGAGCACTGGGTTGAGATGCTTTCTTAATGTACACTTATCCTTTATATAAAACTTTCATATATATAGATATATGAATTTGTTTCTCTAATTTACCCAGACTAACACATTATGGTACCAGGAGTGGGGTACTGGAGAAACAAATCATAAGATGGAAAGTATATGTTTGTTTGCCCTCTCTCTCATCGTAGTTTTTCTTCTTTAGCTAGACAGATATCAGATAAAGCCACACTGTTTACTCGGTTGTTTTCTGGAAAGACTATGGGAAGTTAAATTTTGATTATTTTGTTTGGTTTTTGTCTTTGGTTGTTCCTGTCTAAAATGGCAAAAATGAATGTGATTAATGTATATTTTGAGTTTTGAGAAGACTTTCTTGAATATTCTAATAATGAGCAACATTTTACCAAGCCACCTTCTTTTTCCCTTTCTTTATGTCTCTTCAAGAATGATTAATTCTTCCTACACTGAACTTGCATGTTTGTATTCCTTCTATAAAGAACGACAAATATGTTTTAACCTGAAATAATAAATATATGATTCAGATCTATTTTAATCATTGGGAAAATTTATGTAGTGGGAAAATAACCATAAACAATGACCTTGAATAAACTCTCTCCTATAAACACCACTCATTATTGATCTTTTTTATTTCTAGAAGCTTTGTTTTACTTAATTTCATCTCCCATCACATTTACCACTCCACTTTAATTCCAGGAGAAATAAATAACTCATCATCATCATCCCAAAGGAGAGCCTCAACTTTCTTTTATATATGAGCAGAATCTACAAAGAAGATATACAATTAATCAATTTTTTAAAAATTTTGCCATATACACACAGACACACATCTTTAAAAGCTTATTTGGTCTATGAAATATATGGTAACACTCAAAATTACAATTAATAGCCCAAATCAGAAGTACAAGTTTATGGAAAAACATTTCCAGCTTGTTTTTTAAAAACTACAAAGGCTATTATGTTGTTCAACAGGGATTTTCAATTTTCCTCACTATTCATTTCTATATAGACTCAGCATGTTCATTCTCTATTAGGTTTATATTTATTCGATAAGCAAATCACTATTGTCAGACTTCTACCTCCTCTGTAATTATTTTTGCTTAAGAAAGCCCTATTCAGAATGAGATTACAGGGAAATTATAGACATCAGCCACATTTAAAGTTGTTTAATATGACAGTTTGGATAGCATTCCCTCTCCTGGTATTTACTTGGCTGGTAGAAGAGAGTACATGATACAATTTTAGTTCTAGCTCAGAGAATGATAATTAGTATACTTGCCATGTGTGTTCAAGAAAAGTAATTCTTACATGCTAATCTTTGTACACAGTACTTCCCACTTTAATTAACATTGCCTCATGAAATTGAATATGCTTCGGTATCGCTGTTCCTGGTTTAGGACTCTTTTGTAAGTATTAAAAGATAAAAATGATATTTTTCTCTTCAGCCAATAATTTTGAAGATCAAATTTCTTGTAAATCAAATGGCCATGAGGTCATGATCTATGTAATTTTGCATTGATATTCTTTGCTGTTAGAGTTAGCTGTTATTGTACATTTTAAAAATTGTGTTTTCTCCAACTCTAATACCTCATAAACTTTTTCTCTATATTAACAGAGAAATGTAAAGCAGGCCTCAGGTTGCAATGATGACAAGCTCAAAGTTAAAGGAAAGCTTGTTTTCATTCCAATTATTGAACATTAGGGAATACATGGAGGGAAAAATGTTATGATTATAACTATTTACTTTTGTTTTTATTTCTTTTGTATTCTTTGAGTGGGTGGATTGGAGATCTATATATGTAACCTTATAATTAAAGAATGCCTTTCAATATGGGTTGAATGCCTATCTTAGTGATGTTGATAACATTAAAAATATTATAAATAGAAACTACAAAATAGGATATAAAATTTGCCTTGAGTCATCCTTTAATCTTAAAATAAGTATTAAAAGCATATAAACACATGTTACCAATATACGCTTCACCCAGGATTTGGTAGAATTTTAAGAAGTCAGTCTTATGATTTGAAAAGTTTAAAAAAATTAAAATGAATATACAAACTTGATGACCACAACTCAAATTCATTTTTCTATTAGAACTAGATGATGTATATCCTCTGTATTAATAACCTGAGATATACAGGTTACACAACCTTGCTTGCTAAAAGTTAGGAGAATTTGAAGCACTTGCTGATAAAGATCGAGAATTGAAGGCTTCAGTCTGGGTTAAAACAACGTAAAGAAGATAAAAATGCTCACAACTGGACTATTGGGTGACATCATGATAAATGGAGAAAAGATTGATGTTATCAAGGATTTATTTTTCTTTCTTGGATCCACAACCAATGCTCATGGTAGCAGTAATTAAGAGATTAAGCCGTGTGTTGCATTAGGAAAATCTGCTGTACAAGTAAGGATATTACTTTGAGGGCTAAGCAACCCTGACCCAACCTTGCTATTTTCATTTTTCCCATGTGCATATGAAAGTTGGACATTGAATAAAGAATATAGAAGAAAAATCAGCGCATTTGAACTATGATGTTGGCTGAGAATTTTTATAGTACAATGAACTGCTTAAAGAATAAACAAATCTGTGTTAGAAGACATACAACTTGAATACTCCTTAGAGTCAAGAAAGGTGGGATTTAGTGTCAAGTATTTTGAACATGCTATCAGGACATACCAGTCCTTGGAAAAGGACATCATGTTTGGTAAAGTGGAAAGGCAAGGGAAAAGAGGAAGACTCTTGAGGAGATGGAATGACATGGTGGCTGTCCCGGTGGGCTCAGACATGAGAACTGTTGTGAAGCTGCCACAGTGACCTCAGAGTGTTTCGTGCTGCTGTCAATCGACTTGCTGTGAGTCGGAACAGAGTATGGCACCCCGCAAGGACGTCCTCTGTAAACAGTCACCAGTCAGGAAAGCAACCACTGTCACAGAACAAAACGTGTGTGAATTGTGGGATGGAAAATCTATTCACTCTGTAAACCTTCACTCATATAACCAACAATGATTGAAAACAAAACAGAAGCAAAAAACCCAACTTTGAAATGATATATGAGTGTGTGCATATTTTACATTGTGTTGAATATCTTTAAATCAGAATCATCACCAACTCAAACATTTCCATATGTACAATTTAATTACACTGATAGCATTCTTCATATTTTGTACCTTTTCTCATTTTCCTTTTTTTATTTATTCTACTACCACTAATATAAACTTAATATCCCTAAGCAGATGTCTGTCTTTCTTCTTGACAATCCCTGGTCACCACTAATAATCTTTGATTTTAATATTCATCCGTGCTTATTTTACATAAGTGATGTCTGTGTTCTTATTGTTCTAATTTGTTTGCTTTAAGAAACCACATGATAATTCTGAGAATTCCTTTTTGGGAGAAGATCCTAGATGTCTGTACTGTTATAATTCCCACCTACTATGCTTAAGGTTGGAGCCATGACAGCATACTGGTTAAGGGTTGGGCTGCTAATTTTAAGGTGGGTAGTTCAAAACCAAAAGCCACTCTTTGGAGATATGGGGTTTTCTACTCCCATGAAGTATTAGTCTCAGGATCTTACAAGGGCAGTTCTACTCTGTTCTATATGGGTCACTATGAGTCAGCACAGTTTTGATGGCAGCGAATTTTAGTGAGTATACTACAGGTAACCTGGCATATTATATGCATACCTATTGTTTCCATTCCTTAAATACTTTTCCCAGTTTTAAACTTCTATAATTACAACAAAAAAATTGACAACAAAGAGTTTTTTGTGGTGATAGAACTATACCCCAAGCATAAACAGAGTTCTGATGATATAATGGACAATCCAATGATAAAGGTTTAAGTCAAACATTTCAAAGTTTTTTTAATGATAGACCAGACTGTACAAACAACTATAATTTTTGACCAATAATGTTCATTAAAAATAGTTTAATTTAAATTTTAAAAATTAAATATATTTTATTTAAATTTAGACAATAGTTTTATTATATGTGAATTTTTAAATATTTGAATTTCTACAAAGAAAATGGCATCAGTTATTATTTGGGTTTTTTGTTTTTTAATCATTTTATTGGGGGCTCATACAACTCTTATCACAATCCACACATACATCAATTGTGTCAAGCACATTTGTACATTTGTTGCCCTCATCATTTTCAAAATATTTGCTCTCCGCATAAGCCCTTGAAATCAGCTCATCATTTCCCCCCTTCCCTCCCTAACTCCCCCTCCCTCCCCACTTACCCTTCTCTCATAAACTCTTGATAATTTATAAATTGTTATTTTGTCATATCTTACACTGTCCAGCATCTGCCTTTACCCACTTTTCTGTTGCCCATTCTCCAGGAAGGAGATTATATGTAGATCCCTGTAATCAGTTCCCCCTTTCCATCCCACTCTCCCTCCACACTTCCGGTATCACCACTGGTAGTGAGGGATTCATCTGTCCTGGGTTCCCTGTAGTTCTACTTCCTATCTGTAACAGTGTACATCCTCTGGTCTAGCCAGATTTGTAAGGTAGAATTGGGATCATGATAGTGTGGGTGGGGAGCATTTAGGAACTAGACAAAAGTAGTATGTTACATCATGGCTACATCGCACCCTGACTGGCTTGTCTCCTCCCCGAGACCCTTCTGTAAGGGGATGTCCAGTGGCCTACAGATGGGCTTTGGGTCCCCACTCCACACTCCACCTCATTCACAACGATATGATTGTTTATTCTTTGATGCATGATACCTGATCCCTTCAACATTTCATGATCACACAGGCTGGTGTGCTTCCTCCACGTGGGCTTTGTTGCTTCTGAGTTAGATGGCTGCTTGTTTGCCTTCAATCCTTTAAGATCTCAGATGCTATATCTTTTGATAGCCAGCCACCATAAGCTTTCTTTACCACATTTACTTATGTACCCATTTGTCTTCAGCGATCATATTGGGAAGGTGAGCACACAATGATATGTTTTTGTTCTTTGATGACTAATAACTCATCCCTTTTGCACCTCATGATCACACAGGCTGGTGTGCTTCTTCCATGTGGGGTTTTTTTGCTTCTCAGCTAGATGGCCACTTGTTAACCCTCACATATTTAAGACCCTAGATGCTATATCTTTTGATATCCGGGTTCCATCAGCTTTCTTCACCACATTTGTTTATACACCTATTTTGTCTTCAGTGATTGTGTCAGGAAGGTGAGTATCATGGAATGCCAGCTTAAAAGAACAAAATGTCCTTGCATTGAGGGCTTACTTTAGTAGAGGCCCAGTGTCCACCTGCTACCTTAATACTAACCTATAAATATATGCACATAAATCTATTTCCCCATCCTCACATGTAAATATATTTGCATAAGTAAATGCCTTTATTTAGACATCTATAAATGCCTTTTGTCTCCTAGCTGTTTCCTCTTTTTCCTTTTACTTTCCTCTTGTCTCACTATCATGCTCAGCCTTCACTTGGGTTTTCGTAATTCCTCTTGGTTACATTACCCTTGATCACGCCCTACCAAGCTTCCTACACCCTCCTCACCACCGATTTGGATCACTTGTTGTTCCCTTGTCCATGGATTTGTTAATACCACTTCCTTTCCCCTGCCTCCCACTCTTCCATGTCCCCCTGGAACTGTCAGTCCAGTTGTTTAGTCCTCCAGATTGTTCATCCAGCCTAGACAGACCTGTGGAAATAATAACATGCACAGAAACAATACAGACCAAAACCAAGCAAGAAAAGAAAAGAAAACACAACAATAAAAGCCAGTGACAAAAACAAAAAACCCAACACAACAACTTCAAAAATGAAAAGCTTGTAGTTAGTTCAAGGACTCTTTGTTGGCCTTTAGGAGTTTTTTTCCCAGTCAAGTCTGATGGGGTACCAAGCCCTGGCCCCAAAGTCTACCGTATATACTCAGTGCTGAAAAAGCTGGGGTTTGGCTTATACACAGGTCAGTGGTACCCAAGTGAGGTATAACATCTCGCTGCCCCCCTCTCCCCAGGTAACGGGACGAGCGACCATTATCTTGCAGGTGATTGCCATTTCTCTGCTGTTCATTCAAAGCCCTGTTGATACTGCAGGGCTTTGAATGTTTGTTTACTCACATCTGACCAATCAGAGCCGCCCTATGACGTGGACAGCTCCCATTCACAGAAGTACCCATAGTGATTCACTTATGCCAGCAGCTGAACTGGCAAGGATGTGTCTGTGTCTGTGCTCCATCTCTCCCCTCTGGCCTCTGTGTTAATTCACATCCTGCATCCCCCGCCAACACAGACTCTCCCCCTCCTCCCAGCTAACATGTCGCGAGTGGCGGGGGGGGGGGGGGGGGGTCGGGGAGATTACCATGAAAATTCTTTTTCAAAGTCTTGTTTTTTATCCTATTAGAAATGGATACTCTTGAACCAAAACAAAAACGCCCGTCATATGAGGCTGGTTTCAAAATGAAGGTTGTGTCAAGAGCAGAAGAGAGCAATAACAGTATTGCAAGAAGGGAATTGTGTGTTGATGAAAAGCAAGTGATGGAGTGGTGGAAAATGAAGGCTAACTTGGAACAGATTCCAAAAGCTAAAAAAGCTTATCGTGGTTTAACCTCTTTTTATGGGACTCTAGAGAGTGAATTCTATATATGGGTTATGGAGTGTTGTCAAAATGGTTACTTCGTAACATGCATGGGAATCCATATACGTGCTCTACAAATGGCTAAGGATGACAAATATAAAGCACCAGGCATGGAAAAAGTTGCTGTGTCAGCAGGATGGTGTACCTGCTTCATGAATAGATTTAGCCTACTATGTTTGAGACAAAGAACAAAGATTTCCCAGAAATTGCCACAAGACCTTGAAGAAAAAAATTATGCCATTCCAGGCATTTATTATAAAACAAAGGATTTATAATTATGACCTGGGAGATATTTGGAATATGGATGAAACTACCATGATTTTTTTATCTTCCAAGCAACAGAACTGTGGCAAGGTTAGGAGAAAAAAACATTTTTTTCTCAAAACCACAGGAAATGAAAAAAACACTTTACAGTTGTTCTATCATGTTTGGCTAATGGAACTAGGCTGTGTCTTGTCATTCTTTTTAAAAGAAAGACCTTGCCTGAAAAGATCAATTTCCCACCAAGAATTACTGTTTGTGCACATGTTAATGGATGGATGGATGAAGATGGAATAAAAAAAAAAATGACTGGAAGAAATTTGGAACCGACGACCAGGAGTAGCTTTAAGAAAAAGCTATCGTTACTTGTTTGGGATGTGTTCAGAGCCCACCTATCAGGTGACATAAAAAAATTGGCAAAATCTAGTGAAGATAGTTTAGCCTTTATTCCAGGTGGGCTTACATCTGTACTGCAGCCTCTGGGTGTATTTTTGAATAAGCCTTTCAAACACTGTGTGTGCAAAGGATGTGGCATGAATGCATGTCATCTGGTCATACCCGTCTAACAAAAGGAGGAAATCTCATGAAGTCTGACATAGAGTTAATAGCAAAGTGGCTTCAAGGTGCATGGGAAGACATTCCAGAAGACATGTTGCGACATGCCTTCCAGAAATTTAGTATTGATAATGCTATGCATGGCAGTGAAGACTGCGCTTTGTATGAAAATGACAGCAGTGATGGTGATGACGGTGATCTCAGTGAGGACAGCGTCTATGATGACCTCACACCGGCTGAAGCTCTGCATTGGGATACAGATGATGATGAGGAATCCAGTTTTGAAGGATTTTAACTCTTTACATTTTAGCTTGGTTGCTGATTGAGCCCAGGGAGTAGTACTCTTCTTCTTTTTTTTTTTAATTAGGGGCTCATACAAATCTTATCAAAATCCATATATATACATACATCAATTGTATAAAGCACATCTGTACATTCTTTGCCCTAATCATTTTCAAAGCATTTGCTCTCCACTTAAGCCCTTTGCATCAGGTCGTCTTTTTTCCCCTCCCTCCTGAGTTCCCCTCCCTCATGAGCCCTTGATAATTTATAAATTATTATTTTGTCATATCTTGCCCTATCTGGCATCTCCCTTCACCCCTTCTCTGCTGCCCATCCCCCAGGGAGGAGGTCATATGTAGATCCTTGTAATCAGTTCCCCTTTGCAACCCACTCACCCTCTACTCTCCCAGGATCGCCCCTCACACCCATGATCCTGAAGGTATCATCCACCCTGAATTCCCTGTGTCTCCATCTCCTATATGCACCAGTGTACAACCTCTGCTCTATCCAGACTTGCAAGAATTCGGATCACGGTAGTGGGGGTGGGGTGGGAGGAAGCATTTAGGAACTGGAGGAAAGCTGTATTCTTCATCAGTGCTACCTCGCACCCTGACTGACTCATCTCCTCCCCTAGACCCCTCTGTGAGGGGATCTCTGGTGACTGACAAATGGGCTTTGGGTCTCCACTCTGCACTCCCCCCTTCATTCACTATGGTAAGGGTTTTTTTGTTTTTGTTTTGATGATAACTTATACCTGATTCCTTTGACACCTCGTGATCGCACAGACTGGTGTGCTTCTTCCATGTGGGCTTTGTTGCTTCTGAGCTAGATGGTCGCTTGTTCACCTTCAAATCTTTAAGACCCCAGACACTATCTCTTTTGATAGCCGGGCACCATCAGCTTTCTTTGCCACATTTGCGTATGCACCCGTTTGTCCTCAGCGATCGTGTCATGGAGGTGTGCAGCCAATGATATGATTTTTGTTCTTTAATGCCTGATAACTGATCCCTTTGGAGCCACGGGATCACACAGGCTGGGGTGTTCTTCCATGTGGACTTTGTTGCTTCTGAGCTAGATGGCCGCTCATTTATCATCAAGTATTTAAGACCTCAGAAGCTATCTCTTTTGATAGTCGGGCCCCAAGAGCTTTCTTCACCACATTTACTTGTTTACCCGCTTTGGTTTCAGCAGTTGTGTCAGGAGGTTGAGCACAATAGAATGCCAATAGAATGCACTTCCTCAATGCATGAATACTTTCTTCTATTAAATTGGCATTCTATGGTGCTCAGGGTATAGTACTCTTAAGGTATCATTGTTGATACCTTATTGTTTTTGTTGAACCTATTTCCACTTACTAATGTTAAATGATGTGTTGTCCTTTTATTTATGTTTTTTATTTAAAATAAATATTTAAATACATTACCCCCACTGATGTCTCAATTATTAGTAATTTTATTTTCATTTGTTTTGATTATTGAAACTCACCAATACCTGCTGCATATTCTACCCTAGGCTTATACTTGAGTCAATCAGTTTTTCTGGTTTCCCAGGTAATAATTAGGTCCTTGGCTTATACTTGGGTCGGCTTATATTTGAGCATATACAGTAGTTTTTATATTCCCTGCGACTTTGTTGTTCTCTCTTCTTTGGTATTGCTGCAAGCCCTTAGTGTTTTGCCTTGGTATGGTAGGCTCAGATCGGGTTGAATTCCCACACTGTTTCTCCAGTGTTGTCCCCCGTAGGGTTATGGGTCAGTGAGGCATGCCGTGTGTCATAGTGGGGCCGGCCATATGGTCTTCTCTGTGGATTGGCTGCTCTGAGTGGGAATATCGTCCTCAAGTCTTGGTGGGCCAGTTCATAATTGTTTCAGTATATTTTACACCTGGATCTTATAGTTGTGTGAGTCCATAACATTTTATAAACAGCTGCAGGTATTTATTCCTAATAATACATGCTACCTAACTCATATATATTCACACATACAAACACTGCAATAATCATACACACCACACACACACATTTACTTGTTCTCTAATTTCTCTTTTTCTATATCTGAATTTTATTTTCATTCCACCATAATCAAATTTGGTTTTCTTAAATTGCTTTTAAGCACCCTTTCTACAGGAGTCATAAGCACATGCACATGACTTGTATTTTTAGAATATACATAATAAAAACAATGTGTTTTCATATTCAATTCAGGAACCTTGCTTATATTCTTCAACTTGCCCATCTGTTCTCACCTTTTGTTACTGATCTGTTACGCCGCCTTCACATAAATGCAATACCTGGTAAGGGTCCTGTCTAACCTTTCTAGTGGCTATTGTCAATTTGGTTCTACAGAGATAGAGCTAATAATAACATACTGTTCCAGGCAGATATTCCTTATAAGTTAAAGTAAGTGATCATTTGATTTTAAAAAGACTTCTGGGGCATTTTAGTTTTAGATTTTAGTATTATCTTAATGCATTAATTTCTGGGATTCCTTCAGGTTTTACAAATCCGGGAAGTCTAGATTCCATAATATTAAACATTTTATTTTGCATTTTACATTTTTTTACCAGGATTGTTGTGTAAAATCTTCAGTGATAATAGCCAGGCAAAGAAGCAGTTAATTGTTCACACATTTTATTTCCTTCTGCCTTTCTATCTCTCTCTGTTTCTCTAGGACAGGTGAATAAAGATCAACTGTTCTATCTTGATTACCACTTATCAGTATTTAAGACCCCAGGCACTACTCAACTGACTCCTAGTCAAACAAAACACTAAGAGCTACACATTCCAATAACCAAATAATGGAACTAAGCATTCAATTAACAAAATAATGTGCTTAGTGTTTGGGGGCAAAGGGGGTATTTGTTTCCTCATGTTTTTTGTGGGGGAAAGCCAACCCCCCACCACTAATCATGGGCTTGATGGGCACAGTTGTACGGTTGAGATATATAAAGACTACAATTCAGTCATACAGAGCATGAGAGATTGAAATAATGGAATCAGACACATTTCATAGTAGCATGCTCACCTCAGCCCCAGCTTGGTGGTCCACATGGAGAGAGGGGGAGTAGAAGTAGGACCGAGGGCAAGGGAACAGGGGAGTGAGGATCAGGGGAAGGAAGGGGAAGCCAAATAGAGGCCAAGAGGTGAGCCTGAGATAGCTCTTTATTGCTAACCCAGGTCTATATACCTTTGGAAGGGCATGCAAGCTCCCTAATTACAGGTAAAGACATACGTCACAGGAAGGGGTTGCACTATAGGTTATACAGCAATGAGAACGGGACAATCTAGGGATATACACACAATAGAAAGAGGAGGGATTGGGGGTGTACATGTGACAAGATTGGGGGGATCCTGGATTCAGGATGACAGCCTAACTTTGGATGTCACTGAGCAGTTTCAACCTGTTCTCTGGCCCACTATAGAAATCATTATCAGTAGGGTGTAAACCCCACCTACAGGGTCACAAGCCTTTAAGGAGAAGTAGCCTATTGTCCTTAACAGCAGAGAGTGGGCCCTCCCTGTGGTGGGCCCAGACAGTTGTCTGGCAACTGACTGCCTTCAGGGAGGGAACTTAACAATCATTTACCATTAGCTGCAAGCAGTGTCCTAAGTCTAACATATATTTGGGGGAGAATACTTGCGAGAAATCTTTCTGTTTCCCACAGGTTTTCTGGTCCACTGCATATATTTCAATATAAAACTGTCACTTCAAATGTATCCATAATTTCTAACTTCATCTTTGACCATGGGCATATTACTTTCTTAATCTTAAAAACTACTATTTCCTCTCATCCAAAAAATATTTCAAAATCTGATTTATTAGACATTCTTTGAAACTGGAAAGTGAAAAATAAAGTTTCCAGCCACTAATTTGTATGAAAGTACTCTATAATAATAATTCTTATAAGTGAAATATCTTGCTGAATCATGTAAAACAGGAACTTTTAACAGTTTTGAAAGTTACACTGCATACTTTATGAGAGTAATTAAAACTTGAACCTTTGAACTTCAATAGTAATCCTGAAGGGGAAAGTGTTACTTTTAGATGTGATTATTGCTTAATTGGACAAGAATGCTAATTAAGTGGAGAAAAAAAGCTGTAATGATTGAAATGATTTATTTTTGCAAAAAGTTTTTAAGTCTTTGTTTAAAAAAAATCACACAATAGGCTTGTTAGTGATGTGTATTACATTTACCATTTCAATGACCTAAGAAAAACCAAACAAGTTAATATGTGTATCTGGGCTTCCTTTAATGATTTTTTTCCTATGAAAAATCCTATTTATATTAAATTATTATCCCTGGTGTCTATGTAAGGTCTCTCTCGACGAGCTAGATTCCAACCTCGGTCCCTGGCTCCACATGTGAAAGAATTCACGCTGAAGCCGGGCTCGTGATCCAAGTGAATTTAATGAGAGTTAAAAGAAGCTTCAGGTTTTACACGGCACCCATAGGATTCCCTTTGACCATGAGGCCTGCTCAGGGTCACGCAAAGATCTCTCTCCCAAGTTTCCTCTGAAACAAGAGAACCAGACAAGCCAAGACAAGCCCCTCTCCCTCTCAGTTCCTCCTTTTCAAGGATTCCTGGGGGAGGTGTGGTGAACGACCCCAGGTTGATCCCATTGGCTGAATTGCAATCACCTGGCCCATGAGGGCTGCTCCAGGTTTAAAGCCCATCCATGCCCACCGGCAGGAAAATCAGCTTTGTCCTATGCTGGCTCTCCTGGGCATGCATCAATGGGCTTCCCAATCCCTAGGCAAGCTACCTAACATTTACACATTGGGCTGTAGGCCACATGGTGGGCAGTTCAAAACCACCAGGAGCTATGAGGGAGAAAAACTGGGCTTTCTATTCCTCTAAACAGTTACAGACTCAGAAACCCAGAGAAGGTTGTGATTAGTCAGCATCAACTTGGTGGCAGTGAGTTTTATTTTTGGTTTATATATATTAAAAGTAGAAAATTTTATATATTTCTAAACCTATACCCCAGCTTATTCCAATACCAAATTTAAAACTAGAGGACAATTTGTGAAGAGGTGCATTTAATTGGCTCATAGAAGCAAAATGGCCCAATAATCAATCAAAAAATAATAAATAAACACACTACATTGAGTCTATCCTAATTATTAGTCACCCTATTTGGCAAAGCAGAACTTCTGTATCAGAATACCTAGACTTTAAGTCTTTTTGTCTCAGAAGATGAACAGATAGCCTCATCTTTCTTTTACTTACCTGCTGGGTGATTTGAACCTTTGAACTTCAGGTTAACCTATTACACCATCAATACTTTTTTTTAATTACAAGTTTAGCTTTTGAGTGAGAGATTAGAATTTGATACTTGCTTGTGAATTGTATAATATAGCATTCTTATATAATCACAGATATATTTGTTAGGTCTCTCTCTCTGGCCTAAATTCCAACCTCAGTCCTTGGCTCCGCGCGAGAAAGATTTCACGCTGAAGCCGGGCTCATGATCCAAGTGAATTTAATGAGAGTTAAAAGAAGCTTCAGGTTTTATGTGGCACCCATAGGATTCCTTTGACCATGTGGTCTGGCCGAGACTACTCTGGGTCACGCAAGGATCTCTCTCCTCCCAAGAAGACAACCAGACAAGCCCCTCTCCCTTCAGGTCCCTGCCTTTTCAAGGGTTCCTGGAGGAGGCATGGTGAACGACCCCAGGTCGATCCCTTTGGCTGAATTTCAATCACCTGGTCCAGGTGGGCTACTCTAGGTGTAACGCCCATGTGCTCCCACCCGCGGAAGATCCAGCTTTGTCCTATGCTGGCTCTCCTGGGCATGCGTAAATAGAGTTCCCAATTCCCTAGGCTAAGCTGCCTTACATATTTACATTTGATTTCATATGGCCTTTCATTTATGTGTACATATTTCCGTTTGTTTCTTTAAATAGCTCCTTGTCCACGAATATAATATAAGCCTATAAAGAAAGCATAGGTACTAAAGTGTTTGCCAATTATCTGTTCTGCCTATGTAACAAATATTGGAGTAATTATACATATACATTATTTGTTTATATAATATGTAAATAAGTTATGGATATATGGATATATATCCCCACCCATACCGGGAGAGCTGGGAGTTTAAGTTCTGATTAGTAGTCCAGTGAATAACTCATTGAACCACCAGAATTCTGTGTGTGTATACCCACAAACAAAAATGCCTATAAATGTATATACACATACACAAATACATAACTGCAATATCTATCATTGTAATCTATAGTGAAGCCAGTAGTCTTTTATTTTCATTAGTAAAATAAAAGAAAGTCCAGTAAAATCAGTGTGCCAAGTCCTACCTGATATCAGCAAGCCAGCTTGTGTCATCTGCAAGTTGTTAATGAGCCCTCCTTGGATTCTTATGTCAAGTTCAGCTTCTAAGATAGGTACACAGCATACACATTGAATGATAATGATGGAAGAATATAACCCTGACCTAAGACATTTCTAAGCTAAGACCATAAGATATCCCTGAACTATTTAAATGACCTCCTCTTGGTCTAGACACAGGTTCTGTCTGAACAAAATTAAGTGATGTGGAATTGCGAGTGTTAGCAATGGTTTGCCATGATCTTCACTGTGGAATGCCTTTGTATAGCCAACGAAACTCAAGTAAACATTTTCGGGTATTTTTTGCTTTCAACCAAGATCCATTTGACTTCAGCAAGGATACTCTTTAACCCAAGTCCTCTTCTGAATCTAACCTGAATTTCCAGCCGATCTCTATCTTCATACCACTATAATTTTTAAATTATCAGAGCAAACATTTACTTGTGTGATCTTAATCATATCATTTGATAATTGCTATATTCTGCTCTGTCACCTTTCTTTGAAATGGGCATTTTAAAATAGTCAGGCAACTCTCTGACAAATGTCTTGGTATAGATTAGTGATTGCTTCCATTACTACCTCTGTTTGTTCAAACATTTCCATTAGTTTGATACCAATTCCTGGAGCCTTGTTTTTTACATATGACTTCAGTTCAACTTCAGCATCATTGACTATTGATCATGTTTTAAAATAATGATACTTTGATTCTTTTTGGTACAGTGACTATGTGTATTTTCCCCCATCTATTTTGATGCTTTCTGTATATTTCAGTATTTTACCTAAAAATCCTTCAATAATCTGACTTTAAGTTTGGATTTTCCCCCCTGTTTTTTCAGCTTGAGATAAATTGAGTGTGTTTTTCTCTTTGTTATAGTCTAAGACTTCGCTATTGTGCATCTTTATCTGTCTTCTCACACTGCTATTTGAAAATTTCTGTTAAATTCTTTTACTTCAGCATTTGTTCCTTCGTTTTAGCAACATTACAGACCATCGATTGCTAATATGTTAGCTCAGGTTGAAGCTGAATACCATGAAGACAGTTCCAAGGGAACCAAAATAAGACCTTTGGACTATTACAGTAGTGACTAGCATTTTAAGAACATCTCAAGAACAGATTTGGTACATTAACACTAATGGCAGAAGATCGGATGACCTCTGGGATGACATCAAGGACATTATACAAGCCATCATTAAAAAGACAGGAAAGAAAGAAAAGATCCCAGAGGATCTCAGAAGAGACTCTGTAATGTGCTCTCAATTGTAGAGTAGATAAAGCAAATAGAAGACATTATGAAATGAAAGGCTGAAAAGATCATTTGAAAGGGCAGCTCAAGAAGACAAAAAAAAGTGTTATAATGAAATGTACAAATACCTGGAATTTGAAAATTTAAAAGAACACACTCAGCATATCTGAAACTGAAAGAACTGAAGAAGCAACCCAGTCCTCTAGTTGCAATATTCTATGGGCAAAATATTGAACAATGCAGGATATATCAAAAGATAATGGGAGGAATACATAGTCACTGTAGCAAAAAGAACTAGTCAGCAGTCAAAAATTTCAACAGGTAGTATATGATAAAGAACCAATGGTACCAAAAGAAATTGCTCAAGCTGTGCTGGGGCGTTAGCCAAACACAGGGTCCAGGAATTGATGGAATACAGTGAGACTTCACATACAGATAAAATTTTGTTGAAGATCATTCAGCAACAATTGCGGTGGTACACTGACAGGGAGATGCCAGAAATTCAGGCCAAATTTAGAAGAAGACGTGCAACATTGCTGATGTCAGATGGCTTTTGACTGGAAGTAGAGAATACCAGAAAGATGTTGACTTATGTTTTAGAGACTATGCAAAGGCGTTTAAATAGTGGACCGCACTGTGGATAGACTTGAGAATAATGAGAACTTCTGAACAACTTTTTGTGATTCTTCAGAATCTAGACATGGATTTCTGTGAAAAGAACAAGGGAATACTGAAATACTTAAAATCAAAAAGGCTGCGTCTTCTCATCATGCTTGTTTAAGATTATACTGAGGAAGTAACAGGGGAAACTGCATTAGATGAAAAAGATGAAGGTCTCAGGACTGGAAGAAAGCATAAGAACCACTTGCAGGATGTTGATGGCACGGCCTTGTTGAAAGTGCAAAGGAATTGCAGCAAGTGTTGGTGAAGATCAAGGATTGAAGCCTTCAGTGTTTGTTACAACCTAATGTAAAGAAAACCCAAATCCTCACACCAGGACCAGTAGGTAACATCATGATATACAGAGAAAAAGTTTAAGTTGTCAAAGATTTCATCCTGCTTGAATCCACAATCAATGCTCAGTGAAGTAGTCAAGAAAGAAAATGATGTATTGTACTCTGTAAATCTGCTACACATGTCCTCTTCAAAGTGTTGAAAATCAAGAATGTGATTTGAGGACTACGGTGTGCTTTACCCAAGCCATGGTATATTCAAATGCCTCATCCGCATGGGGAAGTTTGACACTGAATCAGGAAGGTCTCGGAAGACCGAATGCATTTGGATTATGCTGCTGGCAAAGAATATTCAAAGTGGCCTAGACTGCCAATAGAAGAAACACATCTGTCTTGTATGAACTACAACCAGAATGTTCCTAAGGACAAGGAGAGTAAGACTTCTCTCATATACTTTGGGCATGGTATCAGGAGAGTCCAGGGCCCAGAAAGGGTAGTGAGAAAGAAGAAAACCCTCGGCAAGATGAATCTATAGTGTCTGCAACCGTGGACTCAAATGGAAGAACAACTGTGATGCTAGCTCAGGACTGGGCTGTGCTGTGTTCTCTTGTGAACAGGGCCACACTGGTGGGAACTGCTGCCATGGCACCTCAAAACAAGGAGAACAGTGAAGGCAATGATATGTGATTACTTTTGCCATATTTTCTTGGTAAAAAGCAAGTGACAGATTCTATCTGCAACCTGTGAATGGGGATAATACAAAGGCTTCATTTACTAGGAAGTCACCTAAGTGCGTGAACCTACTACCGTATTAAACTAAAGACTTCACAAAGTCTTTATTTAGTTAGCCAATGGATATTGGTCCATTGTATAACCAGTGCCATCTCTACATCTAATAAAGTTTGCTACTATTAGCACTCTATAAAAATGTATGTGATATATTAATATTTAAGTACTACTATACACCTGGGGCCCTGCTGGTAGATGGTTATACACTGGATTTCAATCCAAGGAGTTCACAATTCAAAACCACCTGCAACTCCTTGGGAGAATGGGCTTTCTACCACATAAAGATATAGTCTCAGAAACCCACAGGGAACAGGTCACTATGAGCATTAACTCGATAGCAGGGAGGTTTTTGATTATTATATGTATGGATTTATTTATTTTTGCTATAGTTAAAACTTTCATGCTAACTACAGCAGAAGATAAATGAATGGTATTATTAAAATATTAAAATTTTAACTTTTTCTAGTTTTCATTCATAGGAGAAGTAGGTGGCATATTTTTTAGTGGAATTTTATATCTCTATCCCAAAGCCATGGCCTTTATTATAGTACATTTAAAAAGTTTAAAAAAATTCCCACTTAATACTTGGATCACTTAATGCTTTGATGTTTTTCCTACATCATTCATTCTCTGAAACAGTCATTCATTGATAGTTAATTTGTGGTTCTTTATTTTTTTATGTTTTAATTATTTTATTAGAGCATCATACAACTCTTTTTACCATCTGTACATACATCATTTGTGTCAAGCACATTAGTACGTATGTTGCCATCATCATTCTCAAAACACCTGCTTTCTACTTGAGCCCTTGGTATCAGCTCCTCTCCCCTCCCATTGAACCCTTGATAATTTAGAAATAATTATTATTTTATCACATCTTACACCATCCAATGTCTCCCTCACCCAGTTCTCCGCTGTCTGTCCTCCAGGGAGGAGGATATATGTAGACCTTGTCATCTGTTCCCCCTTTCTCCCTCACCCTCCCTCTACCCTCCCGATATCACTACTTTCGCCACTGATCCTGAGGGGTTCATCTGTCCTAGGTTTCCTGTATGTCCAGTTCCTATCTGTGCCAGTGTACATCTTCCAATCCAGGTGGTTATATAAGGTAGAATTGGGATCATGATGTGGGGAGTGGGAGGAAGCATTTAAGAACTAGAGAACTAGAGGAAAATTGTATGTTTCATCGTTGCTACACTGCATTCTGACTGGCTCATTACCTCCCCACAGCCCTTCTGCAAGGGGATGTCCAATTTCCTCCAGATTGGGCCTGTGTCCCCTCTCTGCACTCCCCTTCATTCACAATGCTATGATTTTTTTGTCTTTGATGCCTGATCCCTGATCCCTTCAATGCCTTGTCATCTCATAGGGTGGTGTGCATTTTTCATGTGGGCTTTGTTGTGTCTCAGTTAGAGGGCCCCTTGTTTATCTTCCAGTCTATGGGACCCAAGATTCTATATATTTTGATAACTGGACACCATCAGCTTTCTATACTGCATTTGCCTATGCACCCGCTTTGTCTTCAATATTCCTGTTGGAGCAGGCTATTGTGCTTCTTCCATGTGGGCTTTGTTGTTTCTTAGCTAGATGGCCACATGATTGTCTTCAAACCTTTAAGACCCCTGATGCTATATCATTTGATAGCCAGGCACCATCAGCTTTGTTCACAACTTTTGCTTATGCACCCACTTTTTCCTCAGTGATCGAGTAAGGACAGGCCAGTGTACTTCTTCCACGTTGGTTTTGTGGTCTCTCAGCTAGATGGCTGCTTGTTTATCTTCAGGTCTTTAAGACTTCAGGTGCCATATCTTTTGGTAGCTGGGCACTATCAGTTTTCTTCACCATATTTGCTGTGCATCCTTTGTCTTCAGCAACTTCTTGTGCTATATCTTTTGATAGCCGGGCACCATCCGCTTTCTTTACCGCATTTGCTTGTGCACCCATTGTCATCAGGTGAGCATCTCAGACTGCCGAATTGTTAGAACAAAGTGTTTTTGTGTTGAGGGAGTACTTGAGCAGCGGCCCACTCTCCATCTGTTTCCTTAATACTAAACCTATAAATATATGTACTTAAAAATATTTCCCCATTGTTGTATATAAATATATTTACATCTTTATATGCCTGTATGACTATCCTTTGCCTCCTAGTTCTTTCCTCTGTTTCTTTGTACTTTCCTCTTGTCCCACTATCATGTTCTACATTCATTTGGGTTTTAGGAATTTCTCTCGGTTACATTGTCCTTGATCCAGCCCTGCCAGACCTCCCAAACACTCCTTGACACTGATTTTGGATCCCTTGTTATTCCCTTGTACCTGGGCTTGTTAACACCCTCTTCCTTTCCCCAACTCCCCTGCCCCCATGTCCCCCAGGAACTGTCATCCCTTTGTTCTCTCTTCTGGCTTGTTTATTCTGCCTATCCCTTCCAGGTAGACATGCTATGTACTATCACAAGACTGAGTACCACGAATCAACAACAGAAAGAAAAACAATAGCTACAACAAGAACACACACACATTTGTGTTTCTTTATAAAGCATAGATGTTAAAAGCTTTCTCCAAGTCAGAGAATCATGTGACTTAGAATTTTTTTAAAAGTATGTATGCAGTTGTCAGATCTTGTGAACTCAGTTCTGAATGTAATCAGTTTTCTATATATTTATTTTTTAAGTTAAAAAAACTCACTGAAAGCAATCATATTTGGTATGCTTTATTTCTGAATGCTTTCCCATTCAGGCAAAATTTTTTTCTTGCAAATTTCATAAGAAATTATAGAAAATGCATTTATATAAATCATAAAAATATAGATAAATAGTACTTTAATGTTCTATATAAATATTTCTATATAGCTAAGTAGACAAATTTATATACAAATATAGTGAGAGAAATCTATATGAGTTATATCAAAAGAGGAGATGTGAGGAGATGCATCTTAAGCAATCTTGGATTTTTCTTTTCCTGAAGTTCATATTGAATAGCAATAAAGACATAAAAGATGATCCCTCACCACGTGTTCAGGAGTGCCAACTATAACCTGTCGTGATTAAGATTTCCCTCTGCCATGCTGTAAAAGAAAGGTTCTCCTCCAGTCAAATAGAAAGCTGCTTTGATTGACATCTGGTGACTTTGGAAAGCCTCATGTTTTCAATTTGAGAGTGAAAACTGGTCTCTCTGAAAGTGAACTCACTTCATGTTGGCAAGGAGATAACATATACACATTTCTCTCAAGGAACACAAAAGGAGTGACACGTATTATTTTTATAGCTCTTTCTAGATTTTGTCAGAGATCAACAGTACCAGGAGTCTGAGTAGACCACGTACCCAGAGGTCCCATTTCACTGAGCGCCCCCAGCGTGCTTGCTGACACTTTATTGATAAGAGGTTTCTTATCACACTCATGGCAGTGTGTTCCAGATGTGATCTGTCAAGAAAATTAGTGGGTTTTCTCATTGTGGTCGGGCATAATAGTTAGCAGTGCCAACAGTGTGGCCCAGAAAAAGGCCGCTGTGGTGGCAGCCCTGGCTGTCACTACATACAACCAGCCAGCACGCAGGCTCACAGATAAAGTGAACCAGCAAGGCTGACATGTAAAAGACAGAGCTTTATGTGTTGTCAAATTTTGGATTGATTCTCAAACAAGAAAGGCCATGGAAGGCCTTTATTCTTATTCCAGGAGAAGAAGAGCGCCTGAGCTGCGGGCAGGAGCCACTCCGGAAGGTGCTTTCAAGCTGGAATTGCTAGAATTGTTATGATTTCCTTGCAAAGTTTCTCCTTCAGGTATGCTCTTAGAGAGCACTTCGGTTGCTTCAGGTGATCTTTATTTTCTGCATTAGAAATAAGTGAAAAGTGAAAGTAGAGCCTTTTGAAAATAACAGCTGGTCTTTTCCTGTCACTTAATAGTCACGATCAACTCAATGGCAGTGAGTAGGATAACTTTTAAGATGTCTTATAGTTTATCTTTGGTTATTATCTGTCCACCTTTCTTCTACTGCCCCTGAGAGGTACAAATGGTTAAAATGCAGGCTTCTATGGGAAATAGAAAAAACATGTGTCCACCCAGAGGCATTTTGGCAGAAATAAAATCTTAAACCCTTATGGAACATGTTCTACTATTTACCAGGATTTTCATGAGTTTGGGTCAACTTAGTATTCATTTCTTTTCTCTACCAAAATGTAAAATCCATAAGAGCAGAAATATTATTTCATTTTGTTCAGTTGATAGATTCTAATAGCCTACAGAAGTGAATGGCTCATAGTAGACAATAAATGTCTAGTGAATAAAACTTTGAGTAGAGAGAATGTGAGGAAAGTGAATGTGGTCATTAGCTTATAAAAGACATGTACTGTAAAATTCAGTATGGGATAATATGATAGTGTCTTTAGTAATATTAGTAAAATATTTATAAGCATAAGAAAAAATATATTATAATCACATGGAAGTAAAAACACTTATAAATTAGAGTAACTAGGAAAGTCACTTTTTTTAATACTCTTGAAAATTGAACACTTCTTCTACATTGCCATTGCAAAACCATATCTCTGTTAGTGGTAGCAGAGTATTTAACACAACAGTCAAATTAGCTCTTGATAAGAAACTACAATTAGCTTTTTTTTATAGGCCAGTTACATTTTGTTTTAAAACTGGACATCTAAATTGCAAAATCACAATATTATTTGCCAAGATGTCCAGGAATTACAAAATGGGCTATTAGGGCTAGTAGCAGAAGTGTCACAAGCTATAACTCAGAATTTAGGTCAGGAAGCGTGCAAGCAGTCTGTCTTGTCTCTTGGGCTGTGCAGCCTCTCCCCTCCCCTCCACCCTCATCCCCCTGAAGGCACTTTTCTCTTGGCTCTGCCATCTGTCTTCCCAAGCTGTGTTGTTGTTTGTTTGTTTCTTGATTCAGGTCTGATTTCACCAGCTTTTCCACTGGGCCTTTTCTGGGGGGTCTTGCTGTCTTCACTGTTTCAACCCTTGACCTGTGCTAAAACTTCCAAACCAAGCCAAACTCACTGCTATTGAGCAGATTGTGACTCAGAGCAACCCTGTAGGATGGGTAGAACTGGCCCTGTGGGCTTCTGAGACTGTTCTTGGTTAGAGGAGTAGAAAGCCTCCACCCCTAGGAATCTCTTTAACTGTTCTGCTACAGATTCCTTACCCTTTGCATCTTTCTGCTGCTTCCCTTCCTGTTTCTCCTTGGTAGTGTTGGCTGTGTATTTCCTGGCATGGTCCTTCAGCAGGGGCTCCAAACTGACCGGTCACCTCTAAGTAAGCTAGACATTTCATTCACACAGTCAAATGCTCAGCCCTTACAAAATGCAGGCTACAGCCTGGGCCCAAACCAAGTTCACAGTTTACCAAGGGAATGTCAGTCAACTTGGACAAAGGTAACAAACTCTCTTAGATAGAAAAGTAAGACAAAGGTAACTCCTCATGGTTTGAGGGAAGGATGTAGGGGGCATGGAGAGTGTGGCGGTTCCTCTAACATTGATTTCCCAAAGAACAAAGACAAAGCTACATAAAGGAATTAATTTCACCACCAGGAGAAAAGTCTGTACTCAGAGAACACGGCTAGAGTTCGATGTGGGCTCAAGACTAAAACAGCAATGCCGCAACTGGGGACTTTGTTTCCAATGACTTTAATTTGCCTACGTTTTTAAGAGTTAGAGTTTCCCCATGTGGCGTTTGGCTACCATTTTAAAGATTGCAAAACTATTGGTGGAAATGGTTTCTTGTTTGAGTGTTTAATCTGCCCCAACTAATTTATTGGAAGAAGTACCATGAAAAAGTAGATTTTCATGTGGATTGTATGAGTCACTTAAAAATGGTGGTCTTGCAGTATTTTTGTTGGAGAAGTACAGCCTCTTTATAATAGGGGACTTCTCATGATATTTTTATTTAGAAACATTGGTGTTTTCTCCTCAAATACATATATGCTGTATGGTTTAGAGCTTCAAGTTAACATTATGGGTCATACCTTTCAGGTTGATGTAACTAGTGAGTCCATTGAAGTGATGAGAATTACTTTGGAGGAGATGTAGATGAAAATTTAATAGCATGACAAAATAACAATTTATAAATTATTAAGCATTCATGAGGGAGGAGGAGTTGGGAGGGAAGGGGATATAATGAGGAGCTGATGCCAAGGGCTTAAGTGGAGAACAGGTGTTTCAAGAATGATGAGGGCAATGAATGTACAAATGTGCTTTACACAATTGATGTATGTATGGATTGTGATGAGTTGTATGAACCCCCAATAACATGATAAAAAAAATCAATAGCCAAAAAAATTTTTTTTAAAAATCAATAGCCAAAACCCCCCAAACAAAACAATAAATAAATTTAGGTAGAAAATAATTACCAGCTAATCATTTTTTAAGTTATTGCTCCCTACTCAATGATTTACTCCTCATAATAAGCAAACAAAAACAACAAAACTGAACATGTTCCCACATATTATCTCATGCCAAGATGATCAGAACATCTATTAAACTTGAGGTTTTTAAAAATATAGCTATGAGCTTCAGAAAAAAATAGGCAGGATCACAAATCCAGACATTAGTTTTAGGGACTTGATAGGCGGTAGCTTTGATGAATTCAACATTGTGACCTTTCAGGTAACTCATCCTGAGTGCTGTTAAATGAAGCCATATTTGTGGAGTGAAAATTGAAAGATAGTAGCATCATTTATAAAAAATTAATACTGAAAACTAAACATAAGAAGAAAGCCAAGTTGACCAATGAAAGAACATACCATAAGTTGTATTTGTTTGCTGTGCTAGTTTTCTTCTTATTATTATTATTTACTGAGATACTGTTTTTCCTCTCTCCTTGCCATGTAAGATTGCAATGTTTGCTTTTAAAAACCTTAAAATTCCATTGATGTGTTTGTGTGCCCTTCAAAATCACTTAATTGGGACCTAATACAGATCTAATGTCATTCCGTAGTTCAACCACAGCAAGCAGTATTGTACAATTGCTATCACAACCTGCTTCAGAACATTTTGCTCCTTCTTGAGCTCCTTGATGTCTGTGCCCCTTTACAATCTTCTCTCCCACTGTATGCTCCCCCCACACCCTCCAAACTTATTGTAGCTACAAGTTCATCTGTCCTGGGTTTCATACACCAAAAAACAGAAAAAAAATTCTAAAAACTCAAGAGGGCTACCCACAATGACAAAATAAATCAGAGCTAAATCTCAGTATGAGAGAGAGAGAAAGAGAGAGAGAGAGAGAGAGAGAGACCAGATAAGGCCCAAGTATCAGAAGAGGGATCTAATGACAGGTTTTAACAGTTCAATAGGTTTATCATTTTGATCTCCTATGGTCATTTCTCCGATACTCTCTGTTTGGCAATCAGTTTATTTCCATCCCTCCATTACAGATTGATTTTTAGAAGGCAAGGAAATAAAGCTTTGAAGCCATCCTTTTAAATCTTAGCAAGCTTATACTCCATTTGAAGAAAGGAATGGATTATCTATCCAAAGGTACATGGAAGCAATGCAGTTGACTGCTCAGCCTCCCCTTTTCCTAAAGCCTGCTGAGCCACAAAGTGCACTTGAAAATATTGAAGTCCTTTACTGCAAGGCAATGAGCTGCGGTTCCAATCTGACAATCTTTGCTCATTTGAGCATCTAAAGCATGCTTGTTCTGGTTGGGGTACTGTAAGTATTTGGGCAGAAAGATTCCATTCATTTGTATAACCCTCAAACTAATCATATGAGGTAGGTGGTAGTTTTTTCTTCTTTCTAGTGATTAGAAAATAAGATCCTTGCTAGTTAAATGACTTTACAAAAATCAAATTTTCTAAAAGTCATTGTGTTACACTTGGTTGACTAGGGAAATCCAGAGACACTCATATATGTATGAGAGAGCTTTATATCAGAGCAATTTTATATTGAGAAAACATCCCAGGCCATTCTAGAACAAGTGTGTAAGTCCGATATTAGCCCACCAGTTCAATACTAGTCCATAAATCCTTCTTCAGACTTATGCTGCACATACAATGATGCAGAATGCAGGAAGGTCAGAGGCCAGTGGGTGGAAAGTCTTGTGGATCCAGTGGCAGTGGAAGCATCTCAGCGCTGGTGCAGATCTCCACGCGGCTCTTCCAGCTCTCCAAGTGTGACTCTTCAACAGGAAAGTGAAGCAGAGAAAGAGAAAGCCTGAGGCCTGCCTCCAGGGAGAAAGAGAGGAGGTTCCCAGAATCCTCCTGAGAAGGCCATGCCCTTAAGGCACCTCATCAGGCTGTGACTGATTGACAGGCTAGATTCCACACCTTCCCTTTTCTACCCACTTAGCATGAAACTAGGTAGCTATCATAGTCATATAAGCAGCAAAGTGAGGAGTCTGAGTTATAAATAAATAAGTAAATAAATAATCATCATATCCTTATTTACTGCTCTATGATCTCACTTGAGTAGGTCAGCTTTATATTTCCTGTAGGCAAATCCAGATTCTGATGGTCTCTTGGCATCTATCACTCTTTTCTTGGCTCTCTGCCTATAAACACTTTACCAATTAGGATGATATGTTAGGGGCAGGTAAAAAGAAGATTCTATCCCTTCTTGGATAAGGTAATAAAAGAATAACTTCCACTTAAAAAGTATATGTTTTCTAGAACAAGCATGTTTGAAATTCAAGGATCATGAATCTGTGAATAAAATACTTTTTGAGTTTACAGTGTTTTTATTTTAAGGAATTATTTTAAGGAAAGTATATCAACTTATATGTGCTACCCAGGTGCCCTGGTTGCGTGGTTGGTTACATGTTGAGCCGCTAATACCCTGGTTGGCAGTTCGAGATCACCAGCCCCACTGTGAGAGAATGATGTGGTTTGTACTTCTGTAAAGATGTAGTCTCAGAAACCCACAAAGGAAAGGGTGTTCTCCCGTGCCTTACACGGTCACTATGATGGCATTGAGGGTTTTTTGTGTGTGTCTTCTGTAGAAATTTTAGTTTTAAAACCCAAGATAGACAACACTTGTTTTCCTCCCTTTACTATTAAATTTAATAATCAAAGGGATTTTGAGCAATTCTTTGTAAATAATTTCTTTAACTTACAATGAAAGTAAGCACACCAATTTTTTCATAAAGGCTCTTTGGTCTGCTCCCTGACTACTGATGTCTCAATATGCAGTATTTTTACCTGCTGGGAGATAAAAAATAAAGAAATAAAAATGAATGAAATTCAAATAAAATTCATCCACATCTTTGAAAGACAAATGCAATTATAAAAAGATGATTTATTATTGTTTTAACTTGACTTAGGTAAGTCTGTCTCTTATCACTCTACATGAAGAGAATTAGCATTTAAATTGTAAGTCTTTCTACTTAGTATAAGACAAATTTCCATTTAATTCTCTTGTGGAATATTAACAATTAGTTTAGCAGCTTACATTATTGTAGCACAATGTATACTTTGTAAGTGAATTTTGCTATAGGTGATGTAATTTTATTAACACTGATTAACATTTGATTTATAATTTTCAAGAGAATGGGGTACTTATCAATTTCTTAACTCCTCGACCTACTTGCTTGAAAAATGAATAACAGAAAAGATGCCTTTCCTTAGCTATCATGTCTCTACATGTTCAAGTTGATAAAATGTTCCAGTACATTAAACACGTGTTACTTAGTTAATGGATAGCGTGGCACAGATAATTAACTATGAACTCATTAGGATTTTCTTTCCTGTGACAGTTGTATTTACCTACAGCAGATTAATGAATATGTCGTCTTCCCTTTTCTTTTCTCTTGTTTCAGATTAGCCCCGAGTGGAATTTGACAGAAGATGCTACAGCATTTTTATCTCTGGAAATGTTTGGCTTCAGGGATTATCCTTGGCTCTTTCTTCACCGTCTGCTTGGGCCAGCACGATGATGGTAAGGGGGTTTTATTCTGAATTTGGGCTTGAACTAAGATTCCCATTATTAAATAGAAAATGCAACACAAGCTGGAAATGAATAATGGTGAATTGTAGTTCACTTTACCAGTTATAGCTCTATACAATAATTTGCGTTGGTGAAAATAATTTCACAAAATTATCATCAGTAGCAAAAAAGGTTAATTTTATAAAAATGCCAATGAGGCTCTTTGTGTCTTAGTGAGGATTCCAGCCCCGTGGGCAATTTGATACAAGGTTTACCATGGAATGCCCGATGTCTTCGGGAAAAACGAAGTTCCCTCGATGAAATTTTGAAAGACACAAGCAAACTCTCAAATAAACCTTAGCAACACAAACTGCCCTGAAGTACATGAAAAGATGCCTCAAGAGATCAAAACACTAAAGGATTTTATTATTGTCACTTGACTTGGGCATTACATTATTTCTGTTTTTATTTCATTTGGAAACTTTGAAAAACAAAATGCAAAAGCCTGGACATTAGAGGTCTCATATCATCTATAATAGTAAGTTGGTTAATTTGGAAAGATATTAGTTGTCATGCTCCTTAGGCACTATTCTACACAGTATGTCTTCAGTGGTCCAGATGGGCCTGTTTTAGGTATTTCAGTATTCGGGTCGCCTTTTATTTAATTTCAAATCACCTAATGAGACTTAGAAGATACAGCGTATTCTTACTTGAACACGAATCATAACAACAAGGCAAAGTCCTCATCTCTAGAATTACTTTTCAAGAAAATGGATATTTCTTTAAAATATCTTTTTTTAAATGTGCTCCATATTTAAGGTATGGAGTGGGGGGGGGGGGGAAGCAGTGCTTCACCTTACTTTGTTGCCTTGTTATCTGGTTGCTAGCACTTCAGGCCGGTGGGAGTAAAATTTTCTTTTGTGCTTTGCTTGGCAAAAATGATTGAACTGAAGATATATGAGTTCATTTGATTTGACCCCAAACAGTATGAAGTTCTGTGTATATTAGGAGATTCTCAATTCTCAATAGTTAGGAAGATATGTCCCTTGGGGGAATTTCAGAATAATTCACAATAATAACTGTTTTCCTAAAGTCAACAGCCTAGTCCCCAGAATGGTCCTGCTAATTAGCTCAAGGTTTACTTCTTGTGTGTCTGAATTTAATGTGAATACTTATGCTATTTATGAAAATTGTGAATCTCCAGTCTAAAAGTAAAGAAACCTGAAATGATAAATAAATATCTGCTCCTGTGAAGCAAAAACAAAGAAGGCAAAGAAAAAAAATTGATGTTGAAAACAACATGACTTTACACTATGGGAACGGAGTTTAAGTTATGGAGCAGGAGGAGATGACAAAACAGTGGATTGGTATTTCTTTATGCCACAAGACATCCTTTTTTTAGTAGTGTGGACTGTGAGGAAGCATTGGTTTTTAATATTCACACTGAAAATGTAAACATTCCCTGTCATTCCTCACATTCGACATTCACAACCCTGCCCTTTCCAGCAACATCATGTATCAGAGTAAATCTCTACCAGGTGAACCTGTCCTGTTGCAGGTTGACTTCCTGAATAAGCCACTACAGCAGCTGGTCCTTCATAATGAACTCACATGCCTGTAAGAGTACAGTGAGGTTAGGGATGCAGGCTGCTTTCTGAAGCGCAGTGGAACCGCACACCAGTCAAGTGATTGTGGACAATACACCCACGCCCTAAAATACTGTAGTCAAGGGCGAGTCCCCCTACAACCTCAATTAGGAAGCCTTCTGAGCCATCTCTTTCTGGAAGTGATTGAATTTGTAGATATAATTTTAAAAATAGGGCATGCCATACATAAACTAAGGTTTTATATAATGCTATATGGAGATTTCATCATTTCAAAATGCTCATGAGCATGTTTCTTTCATATCTGAAGCATCTGAGTGGCCCCGTTTCCTAGATCTCTTCCACATCCATACTTCTTTTTAGGATGGTCCAATCAGAAACCCTTTGACATTTGTACTCAGTTGTTCAGTTATATCTGACTTAAAAATTATTTTCGAAGTTGACTTTTTTCAACGTGATAATTAATAGCCCATAATATGTAAGATGTAAAGAGGACATGAAAAATATGAATAACATGAAATAAGAATAACTGAGATGTGTAATATGAATTTTAAGGCAATTTATAGATCCAAACATTATGGCCTTGTAGCAATGTGGTTAAACAGAAGAAAGTAATATTGATGTACATGAGCATAGATGAAAGATGTGAGATAAAAAATAAATATGGTACTTTGTCATAGATAACTAACTGAAGTCAGAGAAATAATAATAAATGAATAATAACGGAGAAAAATATTTTAGCATTATTCACATAAAATTCTATGTTGTGTATCATAGCAAGGAAAAGTAAACTTCTAGACTTTTCATTGAGAACTCCTCCATAAACTTCTCTGTGCATTTTCTTAGTCATAAGAAGGTAGAGGGAAATGGAAGATACATTTTGTTGAATATTCTTTCTGCAATGAAATATCTGCATGGGAGAAAGATGTGGCATTTCATCCTGTGATGAAATTATGGCTTTGTTGGTGGTTTGAGGTTGTAAATATATATGTTTTAAATATTTATACATACACATACATATATAATACATACATACACATACATATATGCATATGAACTTATAAACGTTCATGGAAAATTTATTATTTTTTAATTCCTTTTTTCATGCATTTAGGAAGTTTAAACATACACACATGCCCACATACATATACATACACACACCTGCACAAGTTACTGTTATAGACCATCCATCCAATTCCTGCTCAGCAGTCATATATATACCACAATGATACACTGTCTGGTCCTAGACCAGTCTCACAAATTTTGTTATGCTTGTTCACTTATTGAAATTGCTGTGTCAATACGACTCATTGAGAGTCTCCATCCTGTTGTTGTTGGGTTTTCTTTACCCTCTACTTTACCAGGTGTTTGTCAGATGAAATCTCACCACCTTCCCTTCTCAGGAGCATCTGGCTGTAATTCCAAGGCCCCATCACTCACCGGCATCCACCGCTCTCTGCTCTGCTTTAGGCTTTGCCCAGCTTTCACATGCACAGGGCAATTGAAAACACTTGGGCTTCGGCCAGGGCACCTTAGTCCTCCAAGTGACGTCTTTGCTCTTTAAAGTGGCCCTTTGCTGCAGATTTGCCCACAACATTAGGGTTAGTTTTTTTTTTTTTAATTTCTTGGCTATGCCTGTATAGGTATTGCTTGTGGAACAAGGTAAAATCTTCACAACTTCCATCATTTCTCTGCTTACCCTGATGTTGATTATTGGTTCAACTGTAGGAAATGAATACAAATGTTCGGCAGCTAAAAGAGAAGTTTGTATAGTACACAACCCAAACAATTATCATAAATGACACAGTGAATACAGAGACAAATCACTATAATTTCTGAAGCTTATTTTCCTGATAATTATGAAAATAATAATAGCTCTCAGTAATATTTATTCAGTTTAGCACAGCACTTGATACATGAACTAAGATCAATAATACTTTTCTTTACTATTGGTCTTTGTGAGGAGTTATGGTGGCCCAGTGGTCAGGCTCTTGCCTGGGAACTAAACAAAGTTCAGTGAATACCTCCAGCCGCTGCTCAGTGGAAAGATATGGCAGTTGGATCTATAAAGATTTACAAAGTTTAAATTCGTCCTCCACATGCATATATAATAAACACTTTAGGAAAAAAATCATATTTATATTGTTCTGCTCATTTGTTTTCCTTACATCTTTTAGGTATTTTTCCTTCTGTACTTCATCACTTTTCTAGCTTTGTAGTGTTTTCTTTTATTCTGGAATGTAAAGAGTGAACTTTCAGGAGTAACTTCTTGGTTTTTCTATTTAAACTAGAATTTTGATTTTTTTCCCCTTTTTTTGAAGTCTTAAAAACTGTTGAATTAAAAAAAAACTATTGAGTTTTTCACATTGTGTAGAGTACATATTATGTACAACATTAAGAATGGCTCTATATTCATTTAAGAAATTGTATTATTTGTCTATTTGCTGTTCAGATGTTGAAGTTTTCTGTAAATTTTCAAGATTAGGCTCTTGTCCTTGATATCGCCAGCAAGACTTTCTTCCCATTCTATGGGTAATCCTTTTATTTATTGGTAAATATTTTGATGCACATTAATGTCTAATTATTTTTAAATAAATAAAATAAGGGGGAAATAATGAGATGACAACAAAGAACATTGTTGTTTTCAATGCTGACCACAATACCATTTTCCTGAACAATTTGAAGTTCGTTCTCTGATGAAAGTATGGTTTTGTTCTTGTGTGGGTGTGAGTGTGTGTTAGTCTGGGTAGACTAGAGAAACAAATCCACAAAAACTCATATGTATATAAGAGTTTTATATAAAGGGTAAATATACATTAAGCATCCCATCCCAGTCTAGTCCAAGCCAATAGATTTGACATTATCCCTTATGTCTGACACTGTTCCGCAAAGTCCTCCTCCATCTCACAAAACACATGCAACGATGCCGACTGCAGGAGGAAAGCTTAATCAGTGAATGTGTAAGTATCTCAGCGCTGGCAGAGGTCTCCACACAGGTGCTCCTGCACCGAGGGCTGCATCGGGGTAGGTCCATCTCCTCAGGGATGTCTTGCAGGAAGTGAGCTGTGCCAGCTGAGGCAGACAACTAGCTAAGGCAGCCACACCCTGGTCCTACCATCAGAGAATAAGAGACCTGAGAACTATAGAGGTGAGGCTCACTGAGCCATTTATCTCTCCGCCCTTCAATTAATCCCACATGTGTTTATTGGCCAGGTTTGCACAGTAAATCTTAACTGTCACAGGAGGTTATGCTCATAATTGTATTTCTTTCTCTCCTAAAAGTGAATAATCCTTTTAATAATTTTATTCTCAAAATTGATTCTATTTTCAATTAAAGGTTTGGAAACATTTTTCTTTTATTAGTTTAGCACAATTTCCAAATGAACATTTTTTAATTATAAATTGTGCTTCTTCTTTAAACTCAGACCATTTGGTTAGTATACTTGTTTCAATAACTTTGATATACTTATAGACTCTCTTAGATCCCATCCCAAAGGACAGAGAGCAAAATTAGGAAGCGCGACAGAGACAGAAAGTTATATCCAATTTAGAACTGTTAGCTATTGATATTTCAGATACTCTTATTTGCCTTGTTGAAACTGTAGCCATAAAAACTCACGTGTCTACATTAACTTAAGAGGCAAAGCAATACAGAAAAGAAAGCAATGATGACTTAGGTAAAGTAGATGATTCCCTTTGTGGCTTTAACTTGTTTTTTCTAACTGCTGGAAATTAAATGTTGACTTTCTGACAGGCAAAAGGCAAAATACACCTTAAATGTCCTCAATGGAAATCGAAATTGAGGTGGAAAAATATCTTCCTTGACCATCAGTGATTCATACAGCTAATATCAGAATGTCTGCTTCTGTGTTGAATCGTTTTCTCTTAAATCTGTGTGCCTGTTACCACCAAGCCCCTTAAGCTCTGCAATTTGGTCTTTCTCACAACTACAGAAAGTGAAACCACCAGGGCCTGTAATGACTGCTTTTCTAGGACAAATCCTATAATTTTCTAGTATTTCAGCAAATAATTGTATTGATCTGTTTTTCTATAACTTTCACAGAAATTTTTTGTGCTATTTTTTGACTGTATGTATCTCAGATTCAGATTTTGATTTCTTGGGGAGTGTTGCATTTTTGTTCTCTATGTTTGAACTTGTTCAACCTGCTTATATTTTCATCACAAGCTACATTCTACAATAAGCAAAGTTGGAAGGTTGTGAGCTTTAAACAAGATCTCCTTGAGGAAATAAAATGCTTCCTGTATCTTTTTTCTAATTTCCCTTACACAGTATATTCTCTAACGCATATCTACTGCACATCAAATCATTTTTTCTGTCTTCTGTACTTGCTAGTGTCCATAGAACATCTCTTTAGTTAACAGCTTATGTATGCCAAGATTTGTGACATATATTAGGGAGAAATATTGACGGTACCTGTATTTAAGTATAATAATGATACAATATAATATGCACAATCATAGAATGATGTAGAGTGTATATGTCTTGGGGAAGTATAAATAGGAAAAAATGGGAATTTCTAGTAGATAATACTGTAAGAAAATGATACTTTCAGAAAGCCTGCTCAGAAATTGAGGGTGTTCTGATTTTAGATTTACAGATGCCTCTGTGAAACATTGAACATCTGTAATATGAGCTAAATCAGGAACAGTTAACTATTAATATATTACTAATAATAGCACAGTGTTAACAATTATGATCACCCCTCACTTTAAAAGTTTTAGAATGCCAGAAGTCGTTGCTTAATTTTTGTGACTGGGTTTAGCAGTCCTCACCAGTCAAGCTACTCTGACATCCATTCTTTTGAGAAATTACCTGGTGGGGCAGTTAGGAGCGCACACCTCAGAATCAGACTTTCCGAATCGAAACCTTGGTTGCACAGGTCTGTAGATGTACCCGTGGTAAGTTATTGAATAGATCTTTGCTTAAATGTCCTCCTCTGTGCAAGTTGACCTGCTGTGCTGTACTGGTGTCAGGTGCCGCTGAGTCAGTGCTGATGCAGAGCATCCCTGGGTATAACAGAACAACATATTGCTACGTCTTGTGCATTCTCACAATTGTGAAGTTTGAGGCCACTGTTACACCCCTGTACTAGTCCATTTCCTGAGGGTCTTCCTTGCTTTTCCTTCCCATCTACTGCACCTAGTACGGTGGCCTTTTCCAGGGACTGGTCCCTCCTGAAAACATTTCCAAATTATATTTAGTACACAGATACTAGGAGAACTTAATGCATAGATTTATGGTAGGATTAATTCATTTAATATAAAAGAATAACAACTGTAGCCTTGAGTATTCTGCCAGTGGTATTCTCCATCATCACCAACATCATCAGCATAATCCTCATCCCAGTGCTTCCCTGAGCTAGATGACCCTCAGTATGGGAGTGTCTCTATGTTCATTTATGCAACCAAAAAAAGTTATTTAATGTCCCAAACACCTACATCCTCATCTGTGAAGTGGCAATGTTGATGTTACCTTTCTTATGGGGTTATTGGGAGTTCAATGATACAAGTACATAATGCAAATAAGCTATCACCTGATCTATTTAAAGAGTGAAAATATAGTGCTTATGATGCATATAATGTATTTGCATGTGCAAATATACACATTGTTACTGGGCTTTCACACCCATTGGCACTTCATTAATTCTGGCTCGTAATGAACCTGGTGAGATTGAACTGCTCCTTAGAATTTCCAAGTCTGCACACTTTACTGGAGCAAACGTTCTGTCTTTCACATGTGGAGCAGTAGGGGGATTTGAACTAATAGCTTTGTGGTTAGTAGCCTAACAACTGACCCACTATGCCACCAGGGCACCTATTATTAGTGTCCGGGGGAATATAGCAACAATAGTCCGAATATAAGAAGGTGACATTTGCAAAAGGCATTTTGTTTGTATTATTAATAAAATAAAGATGTTTGCTAAGGGAGCAGAAAAAAATAGATTAATATTTTTCAGACATGGAATTGAAATATTAATTAGGAGCATAATGGAAGCCTAAAGTATGGTCTGGAACCATATACAGATTAGCGATCGATCCTGTTGGATGCTCACTGGATGTTTGGCTTCACTCCTCTGATCCCGCAGAGTTCCAGGCGGCGGCTGGTTTCAGAGCTGCCTGCTAAGGCTGCAGCTCCTCCAGGTGCTCTTGATTTGATTCCTTTAGCTCAGACATGTCGAAGGGCTGGATGCGCAGGTGAAAACATCCTAGTGACTCCAATTGAGCAGGATAGTGCCTAAGAAAAAGGCAGAAGACAAGCGTAGAAATCAGATGCACAAAATGTGGGCAAAGGGGAGAGAAAGTAGCTTCCTAAGAGCAGCAGGTAGGGAGGGCAACAATGGGGAAAGGTAGCCGGAGAAGCATCTCAAAGGACAGTAAAGTATGGAATACTTGGAAACTCAGATAAACTGAAAAAATAGACATGCTTTTGGATTCCTCTCGGTAATTTTCTTCAAGTATAAATTTTCCTTTGATAATATTGACATTGTCTTAATCCTAGGTTGGTCAAGGTCTATTGTAATTAGATATCTTGAACACTGGGACTATGAAGGCAGGGACTCTTATCTTTTAGTTAGTGAAGTTTTATAACTTAGTTCATGTTTTTGCTCATAATAAATTTGTGGAGTAAATAAATAAGTGAAAAGCTAAGCACTTTATCATTCTAAAATTGTTAGAATCAGTAATAATAAGTATTCAATTTGTTCAGCTGCATTTTCTGGACTTTAGCTATGAAGCAGGATCATGCAGTTTACATTGGCCAATGAATGTGATATGAAGTGATGTAGCACTGCTGGGCTGGTGCAGAAAGGAAGCCATGTACAATTGTTCGGTCTCTCTCTTTTAGCGAAATTACAATTGTACCTTCCTTACAATGACTAATCTATGAACTCATTTTACTGCAGCCACTAAGTCAATTCATATCATTCCTCAATTTCAGTGATCTTTTGATATTTTAAGCAAAATATCCGTCTCCAGAAACTAGTTCCTCCTGAAAACATGTCCAGAGAATATGAAATAACGCTTTGCCTTCCTCTCTTCTAAGGAGCATATGACTGGACTTTTTTCCCCCAGACATATTTGTTTTTTCTTCTGGTAGTCAACTATATATCCCACATTCTTTACAAACACCGTAATTCAAAGGCATCTAAGATTTTCAAGTTTTCCTTTCCATTATTTAACTTTCACATACATATTGACCATTGGAATAATGTGGCTTGGATCAGGTGCACTGTATTCCTCAAAAGGGCATCTTTATTCTTTAGAGGTCTTTTGCATTCTATAAGTCTTTTGATTTCTTGACCGCTGCTTCTATGAGGATTAGCTGTGTATTTCTAGAAAAGGCAATACATGAGGACTTCCACCTTGTCTCCATTGATCATGATGTTTGTTATTGTCCGCGGGTGAGATCTTTTGTTTCTTCTATGTTGAGATGCAATCCATACTGAAAGCTGCAGTCACTGATCTTCAACGTAAGTCCTTCAACTCTCTCTGCCTTCAGCAGGTAAGGTTGTGTCAGTGGCTAATGATGATTGCTAATGAGTCTTCCTCCAATATTCATGCCAGTATCGTCTATTATAGTCCGTATTCTCAAATTATTTGCTCAATACACAGACTGCATAATTATATTGAAAAGATAAAACCCCCACATACATTTTTTTAAAGTTGAATCAATATCTCCTTATTCTGTTGCAAAAACTGCCTCATTGTGTGCATAGAGTTTCCTTGGGTGCACATCAAATCTTTAATTACCATTATTTCTAATATTATCCATTCATAGCAAGTTATGGTTTACCAGTCAAATCTTTTTGCATTATAAAATAGAAAACAGGTAAGGTTCATCTGAGGTCAGCAAAGCCTTCCCTCATTCTATACCCTGTTCCGAATCTGGCTTGACTTTTTGGCAATTTATGGTAGTGCTGCAACTTTTTAAAAATTTTGTCAATTGTTTTCAGTAAAATTTTACTTACATTTGATATTAATTATATTATTTGTTAACCGTAACATTCTATTGGGTCACCTTTCTTTGAAATTGTCACAGATATAGATCTTTTGCATTTGGTCGGCCAGGTATCTATAGTCCAATTTTCTTGGCATAAATGAATGTGTGCTTCGAGCATGGTGTCTGTTTGTTGTAACACTTAAAGTGGTACTCTCCCTATTTCAGGAGGGTTTTCTTCACTAACACGCTCTGTGCAGCATGTGCGTCTGTCTTGGTTCATTGATCATGGGTTCTTGATTATAGGCTATACCTTGTATGGGTTGCATGTCTATTAATAATTTTTGCTACCTTGACCCTGCATCCAGCTCATCTTCTTTTGATGATTCCTGCATAATTCCGCAATTTCCCCTATGTTGTGTTCAGTTTTCACGTAGAGATTGAGTTTTTATTCAGTTTGTTCAGTTGGAGACATGTTGAACCTGTTCTTTACTTTTGGTTTTCTAACTCTACGTCTTTAAACAATTTATTGTAATATTTTGGCTTTTCAAGTTGCCTTTAGAAATTTTTTTGTTCATATCATGTATTTCATAATTTCTAATAGTAAAAGTTTCAGCTTCTCTTGTAAAATTCATTTTAACATTTATTTTTTGTTTTTCTAATGAACTTTTGCTTTCTTTATAGATTATATTTTTAATGTCATTCTAGAACTCTTCTGGCCTGTGGTTATTAATATTCAATATTACAAAGATAAATATTTAATACCACCATTGTTATAAGGAAAAAAATAATAAATGTGATACATGTACCAATATAATTAACTTGGATGGCTACAAAGAGGCTAAGAATGATGTGGAAACAGGGAGAGGGAAGGCATGGGGGCAGAGGGGACAGAACATGGAGGGTTCAGCACAAATAAATAAATAAAGCTTCATGGTGGGGTGGTGGCTCTCCAGTTTTCTCACCTCTTAGATCTAAATATTTGTCTGAGCGGCAAACAATGGAGGAAAACTAAAACGAAAGTGAACTTGAAGCCCCCATACAAGTTCACTTCAAACAAACAATAAAAAAAGATAGTTTCTCTATCAAGGTAGATGTATGCAAGGTAAGATTTTGGCACTTGTGGACTTGTTTACATTATTTTTCGATTTCAACTTGGACTTCCATAGGTCCCTATCCTTACTCTGGCTGATGACATTGAGCTTTACCATTTACAACCTTCCATAATTATCAGTGCATCTTGATTGCATGCTTCATCAATTTCAGGTGGCAAATGTTGGGTTTTACTTGTTGTTAGGTGCCATTGAGTCAGTTCTGACTCGTAGAGCCCCTGGTACAGCAGGAGAATATATGGCCCCGTCCAGCACCATGCTCACTGTTGTTACGTTTGAGCCATCGTTGTAGCCATTATATCAGTACATCTTGTTGAGGATCTTTCTGTTTTTCACTGCCCTCTACCTTACAAAACATGATGCCCTTGGTCTCTCTGGATAACATGTCCAAAGTAGTTGAGACCATCATCTCAAGGTCTCTTCATTCATTATGGTTGTACTTCTTCTAAGACATGTTCATGTATTCTCTTGGAAATCCATGGTACTTTCCGTATTCTTTGCCTGTTCTATTATTCAAATGCATTGATTATTATACAATCTTCCTTATTCATTGTCATACGAGGCAAATGGAAATACCATAGCTCAGGTCAGACACATTTTAGTCCTAGAGGGACCTTCCTTGCTTTTAACAATTCTAAAGCAATCTTGTGCAGATTTAACTGATGCAATGCTTCCTCTGATCTCTTCACTGCTGCTTCTGTGAGCTTTGATTGTGGAGCCAAACAAGACACAATCTGTGACAATTTTCAACATTTTACATTTGTCTTAATGTTAACCATTGGTCCAATTGTGAGGATTTGGTTCTTCCTTACATTGAGTAGTTAAATTGGCTGCAACTCTTGATCTCCATTAATAAGTACTTGAGGTGCTCCTAACTTTCATCAAGCAAGGTTGTGTCATTTGCATATCACAGATTGTTAATAAGCCCTCCTCCAGTGTTTGTGCCATATTTTCTTCATACAATCCAGCTTCTCTGCTTACAGATCCACTTACAGATTGACTAAGTATGGTGAGAGGATACAACCCACACACACATCTTTTCTGATTTGAAACCACATGGCACTCTTTATTCTGTTCATGCACCTACTGTTTAATCCATGTACAGTTTCTGCATATGCACAATTAAGTGCTCTGGAATTCCAATTATTCTCAAATCTATTGATGGTTTGTTATAATCCATACAGTTCAAGGCTATTCATTGTCAATAAAACACAAGTAAACATTTTTTATAGTATTCTCTACTATCAGCCAAGATCCATCTGACATCAGCAAAGATATCCCTTGTTCCACATCCTCTCTGAACCTGGCCTGAACTTCTAAAAGTTTATGGCCAATGTACTGCTACAAACTTTTTTTTGGATGATTATAAGCAAAAATTTATTTGGGACTGATATGAATTATATTGTTGTATAGTTTCAGAATTCTATTGGGTCACATTTCTTCAGAATGGGTACAAATATTGATCTCCTCCTGTCAGTTGGTCAACAAGCTGGTTTTTAATTTCTTGGTGTATATGAGTGAGGCTTCCAATGCTTCATCAACTTGAATTTTTTCTCTCTCTCTCTTTTGCTAAAGCTTTCAAAGCAGTTTAGCCTCTTCCTTCAGGGGTCTTGTTTATATAATGTCTCTTGAATGATTCAAAGTCAACTAGTTCCTTTGGTACAATGACTCTTTTGGTACAAAAGAAAGTGTATTATTTCCACTTTCTTTTGATGTTTTCAGCATCATTCAATATCTTTCAATATTGCAACTTGAACCTTGAATTTTTTTCTTGAGTGCCTCAGTATAAGACATGATAAATGTGTTATCCTTTTTGTTTTCTGACTCTAGATCTTTAACTAGATCTAACTCCAGAGCTTCCCTTTGAAATTTTCTATCCAACTATTTGATGTTGTCATTTCTTTCCTCTGCTTTAGCTACTCTATTATTGAGAGGAATTTCAGAATCTCTTTGGAAATCCACTTGGACCTTTTCTGTCTTTTGGTCTTTTTAATATATTGTATCTTGAGTGATGTTCTTGATGTCCTCCCACAGCTCATCAGGTCTTCTGTCATTACTGTCCAATGCATCAATTCTGTTTTTCAGATGTTCTCAAAATCCTTGAGGGGATGTCTGAAGGTCATCTCTTGGTACTTGTAGACTTATTTTAATTTTCCTCAACTTCAACTTGCACTTACTTCTGAGAAATTAATGATCAGTTCTATAGGCAACCTCTAGCCATGTTTAAGCTGCTAATATTGAGCTTTTCCATCATCTCTTTTCACCGATGTAGTCAATTTGATTTCAGTGGATTCAGTTTAGAGCAAACCATGTGTATAGTCTCTGTTTGTGTTGTAAAACGGTATTTGTGGTGAACAAGTCATTGGTCTTGCATAATTCTATCATGCCTTCTCCAGCTTTGATTATATCAGCAAAACCATATCGTCCAAATACTGTTTCTTCCTCCTTATTCCTACTTGTACACTCCAATCACTAATAATCACCAGTGCATCCTGATTGCATGTTTGATCATTTTCCAACTAAAGTTCTTGGTATAATCCTTCAATTTCTTCATCAGTAACTTGAGTGGTTGGTGAATAAATTTGGATAACAGTTGTATTGATCAGATTTTCTTGGATAGACATAATAGTCACAGAAAGTATCATACTTCAAAAGAGGTCTTTTTTGACAATGAAGCCCAGGCCATTCTTCTTGATTACGCCATTCTCAGCATAATAAAACATGCTTTTCTGATTCGAACTGGCCAATAGCAGTGCATTCTAGATCACTAACACTAGCATATAGATCTTTATTCATTCCATTTCATTTTTGATGACTTCCAATTTTCCTTGATTCATATTTAGTGCATTCCAAGTTGTGATTATTAGCATATTTTTTGAAGCTGCTTATTCTCATTTTGAGTTGTGCCCCATTAGCAAAAGGAGGTTCCTAAGTTGACTCCTACAGGGCTGGCTGCATTTATATCATTGTGGGCCACCTGACTGGAGAAGACAGCTCTTTCTGAGACATATTTTGAGTACCTGCTGGCCTGAGAGGTTCATCTTCTGGCACTATCAATAACATTCGGCCTTCAGTATCTGACAGTGGTATGGTGCTATGAATAAGGTTTTCAGTAGCTGATTCCTTCTAAGCCGATAGCCACCACCTTCTTTGTAGTCTGGAAGCTCAACTGAAACATGTTCTTTCTGGGTGACCCTGATGGCCTTAGAAACACCAGTGGCATTGCTTCCAGCATCGCAGCAACACTAAGCCACAACAGTAGGCAAACTGGCAAGTGGTTACAAGCTAACAGACAGGTTGGTAAAATTCTTCATTGGCTCAGTAGTCTCTCCATTTGAATGATGATTATATTAACTGGTCTTCCTTACAGGCATACGGGTATTATTCTATCAAAACAGCACTATACTCAAGGACAGATCTTGAATTTTTCTTTGTGGCAATGAAGGTGATGCCATTCCTCTTCAGTTTGTCATTCTCAGGATCGTAAATAATGCATGCAATAAAGCATGGCCGATACCAATCCACTTCCGCCCACCATCTCGAAGACACCCTTCTTTATGCATTCCTTTCTCTTTAGACAACTTTCGTCTTCTCATAGTCAAGTTCTGTGACTTCCATATTCCAATGATCCATAGTTGTTTATCACTATTGGTCCTGACTTTGAATCATGCCACAAAGAAAATAAAAGGACTGAAAAACGTTGCCCATCTTTATTGTCATGGCCAACTCTATGTTTAGGAAGCAGCTCTTTCCCGTTGCTACTGCGAGTCTGCTAACCCGAGTGACTCATCGTCGTGCAGTATGTCAGATAATGACCCACTGTATTTCAGAAGATTCTTGGTGGCTCATTTTTTGGAAGTGCTCTGCCTTTATCTTCTTCCTAGTGTGGAACCTCAGCTGAAACGTATCCATTGTAGGTGAAGGTCCTGGTAGTTGAAATACAAATGGCATAGCTGTCATCTCGCAGGAGTACTCAAGCCACTGCAGCACGACAATCTGACAAAAGGATTGCACCCCAAATTCTTTAGTATACCTTTTCCTGCTGTCCCTAAAAAAGACACGACTAGTTCAACTGTAGAAAAGATCATTTCCTTCAAGTTCATCCCAGTACTTTCTCCACTAACCAGTGGGTTGAACATGAATGCAATTATAATTTCAAAACATATAGTATTTTACTATTTTTATTCATAGCTTATGGATCAAGAAATTACTAAAGCACAGAAAATTAGCTATTACACCACAGTACAACTCTGAAGGCTCAAACTAAGATCATCAGCTATGTCAGCCCTAGGGTCCACAATAGGTAAGTACGCTATGATACTGTGAGTACCTTGAGATATAAAATCTTATTCTTTCCTCTACTCAGACTGTACTCAAATCTATTCACTGACACAGATGTCTACACTATTCGTATTTTTCTAATGCTATTCTATCAAAGTTAATGCCCAGCTTCACTTTTATAGTGTAATGTCTTCTTTGTTTACTTTTGTGATAGATAATAAGTTTAAACAAACAGAAACTACTTCACTTGCTTTATTTCCCTTGGAGCCCAGAGAAGTGAATATCAGAAAATAGAATTTCAAATAGAGATTATTAAAGTAATTAAGCATGAAATTAAAAAAATAGATTGAGAGATGAAATGCATCCTACTACAATATATTGGCAAGTTGTAACCAATGGAAGTTACTGCAAAGTGAAAACAACAATTCAAAATTATTTTAGGGAGGTCTTATGATATGGTTAGGAGAATATCTATACTTATATACATATATGCACATACACATAAAGTATACAAACATGTTATACATGCTTAGCATTAATATACTGCATATATGTGTACATATATAATATGCACATATTATATATAAAGGTGCTTCAATATTTTTTTAAAATTCCATTATTTTGAATTCCATTTTTGTGTGAATATTTTGGAGCTCCATTCATTTACATATGTGTGTATAAGTGTGTGAAAAACCTTTGTAGCCAAATAAAACTTTGAATCCCCAGTGTACTCAGGTGTGTTCCCTATTTTCCTTTATCTCCTCTGATTATCATTTGCTGCTCTGGGCATTTGTTTATCATCCTGGCAGCACACACTGCAGAAGATGCTGCTGAGATCAATGGCCCAGTTATGCTACTAATCTTCCTACTCTTGGAGGATTGTATACTGCCCCTTGGGGCTGCTCAATTAGACTGCTCATTGAAGACTGTTTAGCTCATCAGAGTTTATTAAGAGTCTTTACTGAACAATTGGAATACTGATGAGACCTAGTCAACATTACAGAGATATGGAGTAAAAAGAACAATACTAACACACATCAATATCTTATGTGCCTAAATTCAAGTTTGGACCACACTAGGTCTACTGGATACATGAAGTGAAATTCTATTGATATGATTTGAGGAAGCAAATGCAGCCTTATGAAGTAATACCTACAAGGCATTATGCTCATTATTTCCATTTGCTTAATCAAGTACAGCAAACATTTGCATAGCAACTATTTGCATGCAGGTCATGTTTCTAATAATAGTTGGCTAGCATTTACTGAGAGATTTGTATGTGCGAACCACCTTTAAATACTATAGACTTTGCTCTATTCATTTCCTTATTACCATGCAGTACACACACATTAAGAATGTAATTGCCATCTCAAACCCCCTTACTTAGTGCTGTACAAATAGTGTACACTGGCTACTGTTGCCAAGCCCTTCCCTTTGCTTTGCATTTAGAGCAACAACAAAACAGAGAGAAATGCTCATTCTTGTAGATTTTCCTTTCACTGAGGGAGGAAAATAATAATCAAAATCAAGTAGTCAATATTTTGCATATTATTTAAAAGGTTGTATTAAAAATAAGGCAAGAAAAAAAATGTGTCTTGAGGATTCAAGTTAAAATGAGGTGGTGTAAGAAGCACTAAGGCAATAAGTCAGTATCTTTTGAGAAAAGTTAGAGATGTGAAAGGGGATGCATTCTATAGTTTCCCTGGAGAAAGAAAACAAAACAAAACAACTGAAGATAGAGGCCAGGTGAATGAAGGAGTCCTGTGAAGGAAAGCATACAGTTCCATTCAGTAGCAAACAAGGCCACGGTGCCTAGTGTCTTAAGTGAGTAAGGATGTAGGAGGTAGGAGATACAATCAGAGAAGAGATGGGATAGTAGAATATGCAAGAAGTTTTAAGAAATTGAAGCAACTTTGTTTTATTTCATATAGAAAAATTTTCTGATTATCTTAAGTATGAGACCGAGACTTAGGACCAGTGGTGTGAGTGGCGATACTGGGAGGGTAGAGGGAGGAGGGTGGGTTGAAAAGGGGAACTGATTACAAGGATCTACATGTGACCTCCTCTCTGGGGGATGGACAACAGAAAAGTGGGTGAAGGGAGACATCAGTCAAGGCAAGATAGGACAAAATAATAATTTATAAATTATCAAGGGTTCATGAGGGAAGGGGGAACAGGAAGGGAGGGGAAAATTGAGGAGCTAATGCCAGGGGCTTAGGTGGAGAGCAAATGTTTTGAGAACAATGAGGGCAATGAATGTATATATGTGCTTTACACGATTGATGTATGTATGGATTGTGATAAGAGTTGTATGAGCCCCTAATAAAATGATTAAAATAAAAAGACTGAGACTTAAATCATTTTCTAAAGCAATTGATTTGGCTGATGTGCTGAGAATCAACAATGATTTCTTGGAGTTTTTGCTACAAAGATTTTTCAGAATTATGTTATGTGTGTATGTGTTTGTATATATATAACTACTACAAAGGAACAAGTTATTACAGTTATCCATACAGAAAAAATAAAGGCATTCCAGGCCAGAATGTCCATGATGAAGTAAGTTGCTGAGAGTCTGCTTGAATAGTTGATGTATTTTGAAGGTATCATTAACCTGATGTGATGATATGTTGGCTATTTCAAAACCCACTGTTTGGAGTTGATTCTGACTCATTATGACACTAGATACTATTTCTGAGGCAATAAATATTTACAAATGCAGAAAGCCTTATCTTTGTCCTGTGTAGGGGTTGGTGGTTCCGAACTACTGATGTTTCAGTTAGCAGTTCAATGCTTACCCAACGGCATCATCAGAGTTGTTTTGTATTGGATATAGAGACGACAAAACATAGAATTTGAGGCTTGATATCAAAAATTTTAGCCTGATCACCTGGAAATACTGAATGATCCAAGAATGAATATATACATGATGGAAATACACAATACAGATGTTGCAAATCCAGAAAAATTCCAATCAGTAACAGATACTGACAAGGCGATGGAGCCACTGGAAAGCTTATAAACTGCTGTGTGACTGGAAAAGAGTGCAACTGTTATGGAAGGCAGGATGGTGCTTCAAAAATTAAAGACAAAACTCAACAATACAAACGCCATACTATCCAGCAGTACACTTGATCTTCCCCCTGAAGAAATGCTGCGATACAAATAGGTTCATGCACATTCCTGTTTATCATAGCTTAACTCACAATTCCATCCAAAGATGGAAATAGCCTAAATTCTGTTCAATTGAAGAATGGATAAATAATCTTTGGCACATACACACAATGGGTCATGATGCAAAGCTAAAGAATAACGATTACTGAGTGAAACACCTCACCAAACGGATGAATCGGGAAGACATTATACTGAGTGAAATTACTGCATCATAACATGACAAATATTGTATGACAATGCTATTATTAAAGGTTGAGAAAAGGTTTTCACAGTGGAAGGAAGCGTCTTTGATGGGTACCAGCCATGGGAGGGCAACAGAGCGGAGGGTGGGAGAGGAAGGGAACCGAAAGGAGGGAAGTCACTGCTAGAGGGTCGGCTCACGTTAAATTGGGTGAGTGGGGTGACCATGACTTTCACAGATCAAGAACAGAGCTCAGCAACATGTTAAATTATCACCTATTTAAGATCAAAAGGCCAGAATTCACCCAAGGCCAAGGTTGAGCGTGTCAGGAAAGGAGAAACGGACATAGTACACACAGGAAGAAAGTGGGATTCGTGCTAGCACATAGTGGAGAATGCCTTGGATGGATCAAAGTGAAATATGCATGAAATGTTGCATGCAAATTTGGTTATCGACTCTATAATCTTTTTGAAATTCACAATAAAAAAGTTAAGGGCAAAAAAGTATCCAGAGAAATGAGAAAAAAATCTGAGTCTATTAACATTGACGAAAATGGAAAATAGTTTACTGAAAGCCAAATGAAAAAGACACCTCAATGAAAAAGAAATCAGCCTGTCAAGGACGATCAAGCAAGCGAAGGTGTGAGGACTGAACACTGGATTAGTATGCATCCATGACCTTGACAAGAATATTGTAAGGGAATGTTGAAGGTGACAGTTTGGAGTGAGACTAAAAGAGAATAGGACGAAAACAAAATATCTGCACTTTAAGAATATAAAACAGAACGTTTTTATTTTGTTTCTCTTTAAGTGTGGTACAGTGGTGATATGTAAGCAGACATAAAAAGCAAACCCACCAACTCGAGCACAGGTCTTGGTAACATAACCCAAGTCCCAGGGAGACAGAGTCCATTCTGACTCCGTTTGCACAACGTGGGGTCCCCAAGGCTGTAATGGCTTTTTTACAGGAGTGCCTAGCCTCCTTTTTCTACCACAGGCAGTTGGTACACCAGAACCATCAGCCTTGCAATTTGCAATCCAGTGTTTACTGAAGGGCACTACCAGGACTTTGTAAGGATCCGACACAGAAAAGAAACAGACGTGACTAAGTGGGCTGCAGAGACAACATAGCATCTTCCAGAAAGGGTCAGATCTCTGGTGTTCTGGTAGAGCAAAAAAGAAGAAAAGACTGGTCGGCAGAGCAGATATTATTTGATCTATTTGCACCCGGCGGGGTTGAGTGGGTTACACCCTGAATTACTAACCACACGGGCAGCAGCTTGTAAACGCCAGAGAATGATCAGGCTTTCTGCTCTGGTCTCAGAAAGCCGCAGGAGCATTTGTAGTCTGCCCTAGAGGATCGATCACGGCGAGTTGAAATCGGCTTGTTTGCAGTGAGAATTAAATGGTTAAATTCTTCACACTAGCATAAAGCTTAGCAAGTCAACCCGCCTCAGGGGTGCGTTGAAAGTAGTTTTGAGGTCAGCTCCCACTGTGTCACAGACTGGATAGCCCATGGAGCAGATCAACCTGCACATATAGACACACCCCACATCTGAATAGAATTGATGACAACTACCAACAAGCAAGAAAAAAAATCCTTACAATGCATTCCACTATTATTATTATTAATGCTAGCAGTAGCAGTCGTCCTAGTTTTCAAAGGAGGAACTGAAACCAAGAAGAAATCAAACTATGGTGTTACTGCCATAGCTTAGATCCAAACATCTAAGAGGCAGGATCCTGCTCAAGTACCTGCTCCCAGAAGCCACACGTTCAACTCGCGTAAACCAGGGAGTTTCAAAAAGTTAATGGAAAAGCCCCTTGAATTATCATTCTGGTTTTTCATAAAATTTTTGAAGCCCCTTCATGTTACAGCTCAGAGGAACTGCTCCAGTACCCAGAGGCATCCAATAATGTGGTCCTTGCTCCAGGCAACTTTATGGGATTGAGGAATGTTTAGAATACTCATATCATATGTTCACTTATGAACATACTTTATTAACTATTATAGAAATATAAGGGAAGTCAGATATATTTGTTAGCCTTGTGAGTGTTATTGGCTACCTCATAAGGCATCAGCAAAAGATACAAATAGAAAACATACATATGAATCACTATTTGGAAATTGCATGGGTTGTTCTTATAAGGGGAATGTTTATTTGGAGTGTCGGGAAGTGTGTCAATAATCGTGCCAGCTTCAGCTAGTCACAAAATACATTCAGAAACAGTTGTGAGTTACTTGGAAGAAATTTAATTACTAACGGCATTATACTAAAACTTGATATACCATACATTTATAAAGCAATTAAATAAAAAGACATCTGGTACAGACAATAATAAAGCATTGATAGTGTGTGGATATGAAAAACTACTTGTAGCACACTGGGAGAGCATTGAGGAATGGAACCACTTAGACCCTTTTTAAAACTCCTTGCAAAGTCGCTATGTGTGTCTTGATGAGGTACGTAATCTCCCTATGACTCAGATCTCCATAAACAAAGATAAAAGTAACTATTTGATTCGATTACTTTTATGATAAACTCATATTATCCATATAAATTGCTTCGCATATTTTCGAGTATACAGGAACTGATAAATACATGCTATTGGCATCTAATAATAATTATTTTTAATCAAACAAGGTGGCTTTAATGCTTCTTCAGTAAGCGATGTGTATGTGGCAGGATGGTACCTGGCCATTTTAGACCTTCCCTGGCTTCCTCGTCGCACCACGCTGGCATCAGACAGGCCTTCGCCCTTCATCTCTCTACCCGATTCTGACACCAACCGGACATGCTACTTCTGTGCTGGGTTTGACAGTTCATTGCACTGGCCTCACAGGATTCAGACAGTGCTCAAGATTCGGGAGGTTTATTAGGGAAGTTAATATGCTACCACCAATCAGAATCAGTAAACAGTAAGGAAATGATCAGTTGCTCACAGCAATACCTCTTCTCAGCCTGCAGCCAAGTCTCTCTGGTCCCCAGCCCTTCAGCCATGGTCCCTTGGCATCTGGCTCTGTGAACCAGGAAGCCAACCTGCCTGTCTCTCTGTCTCAGTCTCAGAGTCTCTAGCCAAGTGAGGAGAAGCTAGCGCAGAGTCTTGGTTCTGCCTCTGAGTCTTCATGGCATACTCTCTGGTGCATCTGGTCTCAGTGGCCTCTGTCACTTCAAACAAATACCATCAACGTGCTTTTCCAAGTCTCCGTTTCCCTCACTCTATGTCCCAGATGGCTCTTATGTGCCGAGGAATGACTTTGATGGAAGTGTGTTTTTTGTCTTTTACCCCAAGGAAAACAAAGGAAGGTGTTTAAGTTATACCCCCTAATAAAGATCTTACTTTTTTAGGGGGTATAACTTAAGGACATAAAGTGTGTAACTTGATTCACGCCCTGTTCTAAAATCAAAGTTTAACCCCATCTTAATCCTGTGATCGGAGCTCCCTCCAAAACGGGATCATAATCACGGGCATAGAGTCCAGACTTACACCACGACCACATAAGGAGTTACAACAAGAGGAGTCGCATTGATTGGCTGCAGCTCAGCTTTCTTCTCGCTAATCCCATTCCTTTAGGCCCCCTCGGTCTAAAAACACTACCATATAGAAACATACACTTGGACAGACACTCCAAGTTACATGTTACACTGACCTCTCCTTTCTTAAAATAATCACTACATTTGACATATACATCCATCATTCCTTATAAAACTTTCTGCCGAACTAGTCTGGGAAATTTCAGATGTACTTACTAATGTCAGTCATAGAACAGAAACTCAGCAATTGCTGTCTTTGTAAAATTTGTTCTTTTATCTTCTTTTATGAACATTTTGTTTCATTATAGCTTATAAAATTATTTGTCTCTTCTTAATTTATATGTATATAAAAATTAAGCATTTATTTAGTCTTCTCATTCTTTCCATAGTTTCTCTCAAATTTTCCCTTACATCTTCATCTTTCTTTTCCTGTTTTTCTCTTCAATTTCTTCTTTCTTGGTGTTTCTGTTTCCCCTTTCTCAAATCTTGTATTCTTCTTGTTTCTCATCAGCTGACTTAAATCCCAGAAAGCATAACATTCACTCTCTTTACTTCAATTGCTTTATTTGTTTAATTTCCAGGTTTTTAAATATTTTATCAGAAAAAAGTTATTTGATTGTAAAAAATAAGGCTGTTTTATAAAAATAGTGAAACAAAATGTAATTAAAACTCTGATCTGGACTGTTAAATTCATTTGCCAACAAAGGGATCTGGGGTGTGATTTTAGAAGTAAAGAAAATCCTAAAGAGAATTTTAAAACTCAAACAAACATGGGCTGGGTACATATATTTCAGTATTGCTAGAGCTTCCTCGTATTATCAGAAGAGGGCGTAGTTGCTGCAGCAATGGTCTCAAACATAGCAACCATTCTGAGGATGATTCATACCCAGTCGTGGTTTTTGTCCCCTTGTGCCAGTGTTTGCTCTTGGAACTCACATTGTCATACGGTCATGGGCAATTCTGGCTTCTTAATTTATAAATCTTTAAGAATTTACTTTCAGAGAGACTCTGACATTCAAACACATCTAGTATATGCCTGATGTCTTTTGAGAATTTGTTTTACGTTTTCCTAATCTACCTATTTATTGTAGAGAGATCTCTGTACGGAGAATGTATGAATTAGCATTGGTAAATGACAGCATTGATTTATACGTTCTTATTTAGGAAACTTTGGAAACCACAGAGAGGCACAATTCTCGCAAGGGAACAGTATTTGTATGGGAAAGGAACATTTTTGCTGTTTCAGTTCACTGTTTTACCTTTTGCCTCTATCCTCTCATGAACATTTTTCCTTCCAAGATCAAGGAGTCATTTGCTATAATTTATTGTGTATTCTCTCCAGCCTCTTCTTTGGATTAAAATATTGTTCACCCAGTTCTCCAATTTAATATTTGGCTTTTGTTAAAGACTATGATGAAATAATCAGATGCCTCTGCTCATTGGTAGAAATCCTCTTTATTCTTTTATAAAATAAATTTAATCTGAATTCTCTCTTTTGATTTTTAAAAACAGATATGGGCCTTTTTAAGTAGGCAAACAATCTACTTTTCTTCACTTTTTCAGTTTTCAATGAGAAAGAAACACATAAAAAGTTCACAATAAAAATGATGTACCCATCTCTTAAAAAAATTAAAAAAAATAAATTTACCAATGCTCAGGATGGTTCAAATCTCTTTTTTGAATAAGGAAGGCAATTTTTGAAAACAGTAACAATTTTTAGAGGGAAGAGAGTTATAATTCTTCCTACAGTTAAAATTTCATTACAAATCAGTCTATTTTAAAAAAAAGAAAGCATAACAATCAAACAATCAAACAATAGGACAAAATGAAATAACAGCAAGAACCTCACCATGTCCACAGGAAAGTACCTCACTTACAAGAGTCTCCTTCAAAGGTCCAATTCCCCATTTGGTGTTAACCAAGTACATCTTGAAATCAACATTCAGGCTCCAGAAGGTGACCAGGATTTTACTGGATTGTGATTTCATTTCTTTGGGTACGCTTGGACATTTCATTCTGATTTTTAAAATAAACAACTTTATCTTTGTGGTGGTTGTTGGGAATGGACAGAGCAGAACGCCTAAATGCTCAGCAACTCTGTGTGGACAGTTGAGACCTTGATTGTGTGCTTTGAGTTCTACAACCATTCTCATCTTCTTTTGTCAAATTGCTCCTCCCACACGAGTATGAAACCGCTGGTTCTCAAGTCTTCTATCTAAATTGTTAATTACATTTGCCAACTTGAACCCATATTGAGAGATTTTAGACATCATAAAGAAAACAGCAGACATTCTTTAACATTTAAGAGAAACTATTAATTATGTTTTAAGAAAACGTCAGGAAATGGCTAGGGTTAAAGTTTTAAAGATTATCTTAGAGTAGGTCTTCACTTCTATCCTTCGTGACTTCAGAAATTCAACATTCCATGAGAATTAAAAATTCTATTCTATATGCCTTTGATGGGATCCTTCTATAGAATATTTAATCAAGATGCTCAGTAATGGTAGCTTGGCGCCATGCAGTTCAGAATTGAAAGTGAGAGTTGGGCAAATAGTTGTACATGAACCATGGCAGCACTATTCACAATAGCCACAGGGTAAATACTTATCAATGAATGCGTAAGCAAAATGCAATATTCAGCTAGTAAACCAGCAATGAAGTCTTAGAATATTCTAAAGAATGTGCTCTGAAGCATAAAGCCTGAAGCCAATATGCTGAGTGTACTAATCCAATCACAAAGGGACAAACATTATATGATCTCAGTTATAGAAAAAGACAAGAATAGGTAAAAGTGTTGACACCAAAGCTTATTAGTAGTTACCAGGAGTGGGAGGTGGGAGAAAAGGGGTTGTTATTGCTCATTGAGCACTGATTTTGCTTTAAAGTGATTGAAAAGAAAATCACTGCAGATCTGGTTACACAAACAAATACTGTTTATTGGACTCAGTAAGGTGATCACCTGTCACAAGCTGAATGCATAGAAGTTGTGTGATGGATACATTACAAGTTGTATGATGATGAACAAAATTTTAAAAAAATTAATGTAACTACCGCTAAGAGTGCTGTGTACAATGAAATTTCCCAGGTGCATTGGTTCCTTGTTTTGGAAGTTATCTTTTGGGATGTCTTAATTAGGTGATTAATTACCTTTAAGTTCTTCTACTGTGCCTCCTACTTAATTGCATAGTGCCTATGGTATTAAGTTCAATGCCATTTTGTATCTTATAGTTTTTAAATTCAAGTTATCCTCTTAAAATAATATATAAATGTAAGGTAAATGGTTCTAAATATTTTTGGCACAATGCTATTCTTTCATTCCCCCACCCCCACTGTAATATCCAGTATGAAAGATAAAGTGTATAAAATATAATTGGGCCATTATAGTGAATTTACCTGTTTTCAGTAATCAAAAAAATGTAAATATCTCTATGGAGAAACACTATTAATTATTTCTAGCAGTATATAAAAACAATCTATTATTTATGCCTTTTATCTGGTCTTAGCATATTTTCTTTGACTTTTTTAGAAGAATTAAAAAATATGTCAAATATTCATCAACATTTACCTTTCTGCAAATTTGCAACACATGCATTCTAGTATGTTAGGGTCAACTGATACTTCTTTGCTTAATAAACCTGAAAACCATAAGTAGTTTGCAAATCTTTCCATGTTTGTGACAGAGTCTGTCAAAGAAGGTAGGTAATGAATCCCAGGACATAAGTGAGCATGAATGACATCACTAATAAATGCTTTAGCAGAGATTTGTTCATGAAAATCCTAATGGCTTAAACCAGAATATCTGCACTGTTTTCTGATTATGAAGCTAGTTTTTAATGTGGTTCATATTTTGACTAATGAGGGTCAGCTCATGCAGTTTAGTGCCCTTGATAATTGAGAATGGGCTTTAATATTTCAAAACATGATGTGTCTAACCAAAATAAATTAATGGGTAAACATGTTCCCATTAAGTTAAACAACAGAAATAAAATGTATATTACCATTAGTTATATATTCAGTTACAATGTAGGATCTGGAAATTATTATTTTATTTTTAACTCGTTTTTAAGGTAGATGAGGGAAGAAATTAAAGATAATAATTTCTACCTAGCTTATAATTGTGATAAAGGAAAATATATGTGGATACAGATACATATATGTGAATGTTCAAAATGCACTCTGCTGACTTTCCCCTCATTGTACTGGATGCCTTATATTTGAAGTGTTTACTAGTTATAATTATTTGTATATAAGATTCTAAAAATTTAGAGAAAAAGCATAATAATCTCATGAAAGTCACTAGCAAGTTTATCTAATTTTCTGTCCATAGTGAGCTATGAGTGCTTACTTGTCAAATGCTTGTGAATATATTGGGAAGAATATAGAAATTCAGTTATTAATTTCTTGTTTGGGTGAATATTGACCATATATTTTAATTTAATACACATAAATAATTGATAACATTAAAAATTAGATGTAGTTGTTTCCTTAGGATAGGTAATATGATAAATTTAATCTAATGATAATTTTAATCTCTTTTATTCAAATAAATTATGAAATATATAAAATTGTAAATAATACAATTAAAATTGATTCAGAATCAACTAAATGCTTTTGTGATTGGAATTAGTTTATAATTTAACATGTAAAATTATATCAAGCTGTAAGTGAACAGTAGAAACAGCTTGTTTCAATGAAATCTCCATTTATTGTCTAATATTTAATAGTTCCCAGTCTCACCCTTCACACACACACACACACACACACACACACACACACACACACACACTTACTCACTCACTCTTCTATTCCATTTCTACCTAATTTTTGAAGTGAAAATGTTGGGAAGCAATCTCTATATCTTGATACACTTTCCATACAATTCTGTATCTTCTTGAACTTTCGTCATTTTCCTCTTCTAGTCATCTTGCCTTTTGACTAATTAACACACTTATTTTCTACTATTATAACTGCTACAATAGTCTCATAAATGGTTGAACTTCCTAACCAAACTTTCATTTCCCCCCAAAACACACTCTTTCTGAAATACAAACACACTGAAGAAACAATTTTAAAATAGCCAACCTCTTTAGCCTGGCCTCCACTTGCTAAGCTGAGAAAGGCGCTCAAAGGCTTCATCTCTTTGGATCCAGCAGCAGTGTTCATGGAAGCAGCATTCAAGAAGCCAGGTGAGGTTTGCATTGCTCAAATCTGCTGCTCAAGAACTCTTAAGCTTTAAAGAGCGAGGATATCACTTGAGGACTAAGGTGTGTCTGAATCAAGTCACGGTACTTTCAATAGCCCCACATGTATGCATAATTTGTACATTGCGTAAGGGAGACTGAAGAATCAATGGATGTGAATTGTTGTGCTGGCAAAGAATATTGAAGAACAGACAAATCTGTCTTGGAGGTTTAGAGCTAGAATGTGTCGTGGGCGTGAGGATGATCAGACGTTGTCTCAAGTACTTTGGACCAATTGCAGCAGGAAAGGGTGGTGCCTGGGAATAACCTCATGCTTAGAGAACTGGAGGAAGCCCCTTGATGAGATGAAGTCGCTCGGTGACTGCAGCAGTGGACTTCCATGTAACAATTTTTAAGATGCACAGACAGGGGCAGTGGGTTGTGCTGCTGTGCATGGTGTTGCTATGAGTCAGAATCACTTGATGGTACCAGTCAACAACAATAGCATATACCACATCATACCATCCCTTGTCTTCCCATTCATATTCATGTATTGAACAAAATATGTCTTATTTATTTTATATGTGGATTTTTATATGATCTCTATTCAAGCTGGGAAGTTTGTATTCAGGATTTAGGTAAGCTTGTACTTATCTGTAACCTTGGCTACTAGCCTTCTATTAAAGATATTTACATCTGTTTCAGCCAAGATCTCCATAATTGGGTTCAAGGAATTGCTTGCTTTTTGTGATTACTCTTTGAAGGAGAATATTCGATGAGAATACAGTTCTTGTGTCTGGTGTATTGTCTTGGACATGACAGTTTAGGATGCCCTAAATCTGCCAGTGTTCAGCCTTGCCAACATGGCCACAGACAGGCTCCTAAACAAAATTCAGTCAGAATCTCCTTGTAGTGTCTGCATGGGGATATTTCATACTCACAAATACACCAATAAATATTTTAAATAACTAAAATTTTATTTTGAGTGTTTTATGATCTTAACTCTGAATACTTATTCTAAATTAAGACACAATTTTTAATCATTCACTTAATTCCACTACTATAAATACATGAAGAGAAGTACAAATCATATCACATCTTAGAGATTAATTTTTGCTCACTCTTTTTTAAAACAGTTTTATTGACACTTCACCCACATAGCATACAATTCAATAGTTCAATCATACCAAAAAGCATTGCAAAATCAATAGCTGCAATCAAGTTTAGATCGTTTTCTTCTTCCGTGTACTCATTGTTATTTGTGTAGTTATTTTTTATTGTAGCAAAAATATACACAACAAGACATTTGCCAACAACTTCTACATGTATAATTCAGAGCCATTAATTATACCCTTCGTGTTGTACAACTATTATTGATATCATTTTTGAGATTATTTCACCTCCATTAACATAAACTATATATATGCCCACTAAACAAATATTCTACCTACCTCATTAACCCATAAAACAAGTTTGATTTCTTTCTTTGTTTATTTCTAATCCTTTTCTTGTAATAATATTCACATATCATATACTTCCAGAGTTGAATCACTTTTAAACATAGTTGTATATCCATAATCACAATCAATTCTCCCTTCCCCATTCCGCAGTCATTGTTTACCCCCAAATTCCCCTCACCCTCCTGACCCTGCATCAGTCATTTTCTCTACACGCCCACTCCTCCTGTCCTTCATAAACTTGGAAACCTAACAAATAGTAAAACATAAAACAAATTGGAAAGAAAATAATAATATTAAGATATAAATTAAAATAAAGAGAAAAATAAAAGACTCCTGGACAATATTTTAAAAGAAGAAATTTCTGTCTTGTAACATGCAAGAAATATTTGAGCCTAGAAAAAATTCAGGTTGCATCAAGAGGGAAGTCAACTGACCAGGTACCATATTAGACAATGATTCAAGTCACCATAATAATTGCTCTCTGATAGGCCTGCTGTTCGAGTCCCTCACCTGAGGCTAGAGGTGATCTGCCAAAGGTTCAATTTGACTAGATGCTGTGGAGATGGATTGTGGCCTACCCCTGTCCTCCATAACCTTCTACAAATCAAGTGTTCACAATTTAAGCTCCGATCATTTTCTCATCAACGTATTTGGATTTTATTATATTCACGTTTGGCTAACACAGACTGGTGTGGTTGTTCTGTATGGACTTATTTGATGGCCTACTTAGATGGCTGTTCATTTTAATACAAGCCTCGAAGGCCTCATACATTATCCAATTGATAGCTGGGCACCAGCATCGTTCTTCACCACACTTTCCTTTAGCCCCACTATTACTGTGATCTCTTCGTGTAGATGGGTATTAAGCAAGGCCATTTTGTAAGAACTAACTCTTCTTGGATTGGGAATTCCATGGGAGTCCAGAATCCAGCTGCTGGTCGGGGGTTATGACCTGAGCTAGTGTGTGACACAGTCGATTATCTCCCTGGAATATGAGGTGATTACATTGATAGCATCAATAATCTAACCGATGGCATAGGATTTAGACTAGTGTTGATATGAATAATCCATGAGTTTTTACTTTGAACAGATTGATGTCTTAATTAATTGAGCTCTGTTTATAGTAAGCATAGGGGCTGGTGCTAGGGAAATTTTCTTATATAATTTCATACAAGGACAGATTTTTGCCTCTCAGATGAAAATCTGTCCTATTAATACAAGAGGAGCATAGAGGTACTAACTGTATGGTGGTTCTGGGTATCTTTTCATTTAATCCTCCAAAGCCAGGGGTTCGATCCAAGGTCCAACAACTGCCAATTCCACAGTCTTAGGTTGGCCATCTTTTCTTGCTCTCCCATCAGAGTGCCTCAGTCCTGAATCCAAGGGTACAGGTAGTCTTGAGTTAGGGCCCTATCCTAAACATCTCAATAGAGAAAATCACAGGTCTGAGACAGGAAATATATTTTTAGTGATGCTTTAATATACACACTAAGTTCCACACAGTCCAAATTCATGCAATCAAATAAATTTCACATATATATCTATATATAGTCAATATATAAACCTTCACACATTACAAACCAAGATAAGAGAGCAGGGGCTGCCTCGTACATCAACTCAAGTCGCAGTGGAGCACTGACTGCTAGTGCTACGGCTTTTTGTGTTTGAGTATAAGTCTATATCTTATCACTAGGTGGGCCATCTGTCTTTTTTTTTTAAACATCTTATTAGGGGCTCATACAACTCTTATCACAATCCATACATACATCAATTGTATAAAGCACATCTGTACATTCATTGCCCTCATCATTCTCAAAACATTTGCTCTCCACCTAAGCCCTTGACATCAGGTCCTTCCTTCCCGCCCCCTCCCTGTTCCCCCTCCCTCATGAGCCCTTGATAATTACAGATTATTATTTTATCCTATCTTACACTATCCGACATATCCCTTCACCCCCTTTGCTGTTGTCTATCCCCCGGGGAGGAGGTCCCATGTAGATCCTTGTAATCGGTTCCCTCCTTCCAACCCACTCTCCATCCACCCTCCCAGAATCGCCACTCCACCCCTAGTTCTGTAGGCATCGTCCGCCCTGGATTCCCTGTGCCTCTAGCTCCTACCTGTACCAGTGTACATCCTCTGGTCTATCCAGACTTGCAAGATAGAATTCGGATCATGATAGTGGGGTTGGGGGAGGAGGAAGCATTTAGGAACTAGAGGAAAGTCGTATTTTTCATTGGTGCTATATTGCACCCTGACTGACTCATCTCCTCCCCTAGACCTCTCTGCAAGGGGATCTCCAGCGGCCAGCAAATGGCCATCTGTCTTGAGGGCAGGCTCAAGGAGACTATCTGGGTTACTTTTGTACTCTGGTGTAGTCTGTCTGTCCTGGGTTTAGTCTTCTTTATCCTGTTGCTTTGTGTCAGCCATCTGCCCTTAGATTTGGACTGTTTGGGACTATACCAGATTTATTCTCCCCCTGGTTTCCCTACAATTATTTAGCATTCCTCCCCGATGTGATTTCGCCCTCTTTTAAGAGTTAACTAAGTAAATATCAAATCCTTAGTTTTATTGTTTTGACATATTTTATGACATTCCAAACCCAGAAACAGATAACAAACAATAATGATTAATCAGAGTTGATTGCAATAGCTTGAAGCACTATCTGTGGGAAAATGGCCGAGCAGTTGCTCTCATAAAAATGCTGCCTTGCGCCATTGAAATACAGTAATAAAGCAAGATGAAGGATTTTCCGCACATATGTTTTATTTTATCTCTTTAGATGGGGTGGCTGCTTTGCTAGGATTTGACACTTTCCTCCCACAGTTAATTCATGTAAAATTCTAAGGCTTATGGTTACATTTGCAGCTAACGCGTTGTGTTTTTATCGCTCGCTCAGTTCTGTCCTGACTTCCTCTTCGTCTCTCTCTCCTCGCTTTTTTCCACACTGCATGAAAAGGAGAGTGAAACCCCTCACTGTCCCATAATCAACAGGGTCTTTTTAAATTTTGTTTTTGCAAAATGCTGCCTTCCTAAAAGAGACATGATTATTTGCACTTAAGCAACAATGTGATGTGGAAGTCGAGGAAAAAATGCGGACCTTATCCTTTTGGCTCATTTTCTTTTCTAATCCACTGCCTTGATTCTTGAACCCCCATCAGAAGAACAGCCCTTGTTGCTAATTGTCTAGGAAAAGAAACACAGCTAATTTCATGCAAAGCAACTTTAAGCTCTTCATCTTCACAGAAAGAACCCCCTGCATCTGTTGCTTTGGGAGGCATTTGATGGCCAACCAGTTTGTGTTGGGGTTTCTGAGCCAAAGGAGCAATGGCCTACATTCAGTTAGAAAAAGAAGTCAAAACAAATAACAGATTAAAAAGAACATTTACCCTAGTCCCACACAGTGTCATGCTCTCCACATGTTAGAAGAACATGATTTTCAAGCAAAAACGAATCTTTTCTTTTCCAAATCATATTCTGCTTTAATTGATGTGGTACAGTTTTAAAAGCTATGAAAATATAATATTTTTATTTATATTTAGGAAAGTCAAATGATTCAATAAATAAGATGAGTAGACATGACAATTAGTTGTTAAAAGAAGTATTAGGAAATATGGAACCAGATTAGTTTCACAAAAGGAACAGTATATATATGTATTCGTGCATATATTATATATCTATGATTTAATTAAATTAGAGTAAAACAACAGAATATAAGAATAACATTGTTATTGACCATAAAATGGATGTTTCATGAAGTTAATTTTTTTGTTTTACTAAAACCACTTAGGAAGCATGGACTCTCCCTGACTTTAAATCACATTAATACTTTATGGCCTGATAATCACTTTGTCTTCTAGGAAATAAAGTGTTAACTCTTTATAACTCTGTTTCTAAAGTTTGTAGGAAAAGAAATACACACAATTTCAGGAGAAATATTTCATTCAAATACTCTATATTCTGCCTGGCTTTATATTAGTGAAGTATAACAATGGAATTTTATATCATAGATATAATTATATTTTCAATGCTTTTTACTAGACTCTTCACAAATGTTCAATGTATTCCTTATTAAAGCTTTACAGAATTCTGAGGCTTATATAGACTAAGTTTTCTCAGATTACTAACCACTAGGTAGCATAGCAAGATACAAATTCAGATGTCTCTGATTTCAGAACTATTGATTTTCCACTGTACACCACAGCCGCTGCAGCTCTTCTGTCACTTAAAATGTCCTCCACTTGTCTGTCTTCCTTCCTCCTCTTATTTCTTCTCTTCATTTCTTGCCTTCTTCCTTTCCTATTTACTTATTAAGTTCCTTATTTTCATAAGAAAACTAAAGAAAAGAAGTAGATTCATGGTCACATAATTAGTTTTTCCATGGATATTGCTTTAACTACATCCAATAAGGATAGCTATTTCTAGATGGTTTTAGAATTCTATTTCAATTCCTAAACTCATCTCCAGTGAGAATGATAAGGAGGTGCATGCATTGACTTACTCTGACTTCCATATTGCTACAAGGCAAGTTTCAGACAAGCCTTCACACTCCAAGCTTCTTTACCTTATTTTGAGACCAACCATTCCTCCCAGAGGTTCGACTCTGCTGAGTTCAATAACCCATTGCAATGACCATCCAGATCTCACAGACAATACTCATCTTTAAGGGGGGATTTTAGGTGAGTTAATAAGTCACTACAAGCCAGGATTACTAAACAGTCATTGGTCCACAGCAACACCTCCTCTCTTCCTCCATCAGCAGCCTCGTCTATGTCTATATCTGGTCCTTGGCCTCAGTCACGTGGTCCCTTGGCTTCTGCCTCTGTGGGTCAGGATGCCGTCCTGTTGCTCTGCCTCACAGTCCCGTCGCCTCTGTGCTGCTCCCCAGTGAGGCCTCGTCGTTCCCTGACCTCGGCCTCTGGTCTCAGCCTAGACCCTTTATTCTGTCTCGTAGTCTCCTTCTCATTGTCTCTGGTGCTCTAAACTTCTGATAATCCAAAGATCTTGAACATGCTCTTCTGGTAGTTCGGGATTTCTCTGTGTCCGAGATGGCTCTTATATACAGGGTCATGGCTTTAATGGAGGGTTGGTCTTTGCTTTTGAGCAGACCAGATCCCTAGGTAACAAAGGGTCCCTGTCCACACCCGCCCTAAGGAGACAAAGGGTTGGTTCCTTTGTTCACACCCTAAACTACAGTCAGAGCTTAATCCTCACTTAATCCTGTCTGTTTGTGAAACAGAGAACGCCCTCCAAAATGTGATGATGGCAACAGAAAAAGAGTCAAGGATTATATGACTTTACATGAGGAATTATACCTAGAAGGGTCATATAAATTGGCTACATTTAATCTCCTAAAGTCATTAAATTAAAACATGCAACTGATTAAATCTAACAAGTAAAATTTGTCATTAAAAGTGTTTTCTTTTAAACTTTTACTAGTTTCCAAATCTCATTTCCTTCAGATGAAATGTGAATTTTTTTATCTTGTTAATTTAATTCCCTAATTTACTCATTGGCCTGCTCATCACAAGGTCTGTGATTTGAAACCACCAGGCTGCACATTCCTTTCAAGAGCTGAGGTCTGAGAAACCCACTGAGACAGTTCAACCCTGTCCCTTTGGGGTGCTATGAGTCGGCACGGACTTGACTACAGTGACTTGCAGGGTTTTTTTGTTGTTTTGTTTTTTTGGTGTGTGTGTGTGGGTTTTCCTGCACATATAAATATATTTCACCAACACCAGTGTTATCTAAGTGATCCACCTCACAGACACCCTGTAGGACTGAGTAGAATGTCCCCATAGCATTTCCCAGGTTTGAAATGCTCTCAGAAGCATATGAATATGTTCCTGATTATGGAGTTGGACAGGCCTCCTTTTCCCTTAAAGAGGTCTTGGTAGTGCAGTGCTTAAGTACTCAGTTGTGATCTAAAAGGCTCCCTAGGGGTTGCAAGAGAGGAAACAAAAGACCATAGCTGACAGGATCCCATAGGGGCAGATCTACTCTGTGACCTGGTAGCAATTACGCATTAAAATACATTCAATGGATTCTAACAATAATAGCAACCATTTTCTCTCCATGTATTTGGGTTTTATTTTACTTTATTGTTTTCCTGCTGCAAAATCAATACAGCCAAATTTATCGTTTTGAAACATTGCATTGAAAAAATTAAAGATACTTCCATAAAATCCCCCAGATAAACCTTGTAACTAGCCTGCATGTTAAGCCATATATATGTGACTGAAATGATGTAAGTTAATTTTTAGAAAAAATAATGTATTAGCATTTTAATATGGCTTATAGTAATCCCAATCTTCTCTACTTATTTGCTTCCTCAATTCTAGATATAGAATTTATAGAGTCCAATTTGTTTCTGTATTCAGCTTTTTGCTAAAATTCTGAATATTTTCCTGCACACATTAATCACACCTATATTAACGTCTATATTAACCGTAATACCAGTGTTTAGTGTCTTCTTTTTCTGAAGGTCTTTTTTTCCCAAAAATTATTCATGGAATGTCAAGATACAGTGTATATAATATCCTGTAGGAACTTGTTGCAATACATTATCTTCCCTCAGGGAGTGTTTACCCTACCTTGTGGTTAATAGAGAGTTTCAGAAATTGTATTAGGGAATGCACGGAAGCCAGGTTGTGTGGCAGTCACTGTACATTTCAGTCTACCACAGGGCATATTTCTCAAGTGGCTCTCAACCAAGAGCCTCTACTATTTATTTCTTGGCCTCACAATGAGGGGAATATCATCTCGACAGATTCTATCATGGCTACCAGGAGCGCTGGTGGAAGAGTGGCGACACACTGGGGGTAGTTCGCATGCACAGCAGTTCAAAACCACCAGCAGCTCTGTATGAGAAAGACTGGGCTTTCTACTCCCCCCAATGGTTAGAGTCTGGTTCACTCTTAGCAAGCATTGACTGGATGCAGTGAGCGGGAGAACATCACTGAAGCCTTAAGTTTCCCTGTTAATCCTCACATCCTTGTATGCTGCAGATGCTGCAATGACATAAAACAGTGCATAAACAGGAAAATATCTTCTCCAACTGAAGAAGAAGAATGATAAGAGCATTAACAAAATATGTAGAATATATCTATTTTAACAAGCTTGGTGGCTGCGTAAACTTGTCCAGCACAGTCTGAGCGAGCTGGACAGATGCAGATTCCGTCACCCAGAAGCAGGAATTTAACAGTAATAGAAGAGGAAGTCAAATGCATTCTCAGATATGTGATTCAAACACCTTCATATTCATCCAGAGAAGACTACACTATTGTTTGAGGAGTTCAATGGAAAAAGTAACTGGGCTGTGGTTTGAGGCTAGTGGTTTTCATTTGCTTGGATGGGAACAACAGAAAGCAAAGATCTCGGAAGAAGACATCATCACAACTAACACTTCTCACTTCGTACAAGGAACAGGTCATTATGTTAAAATTTATCTTAAGAAAAAGTGGAAGATGGCCATATTTGAATACAAAATAAAAGATGACTACATCATTACATAACTGGAAAATTATTGACAACCGTGACACAGCCAAGCGGACGCATGATCTTAACCATCATTGCCAGTGTTGCTCTCATCTCTCACTTTGGTGTTCGTTAACGTCAGATGCGCATTGTTAATGTGCAAAGTAGGGAGCAAAGTGCTTATGGTCATAAACAGGAAATCTCGAGCAATGAGATAGTTGATGAACAGGATTTAGGTATACCATATTTTTCAAAGTCCGGGTCTCCAAACCAACTCAAGGCCATTAAGTCAATTCCAACTTATAGAGCTGCCCGCTGGGAATTTCTGAGACCAAAACTCTTTAGAGGATTAGAAAGCCTCGTCTTTCTCCCATGGAGCAGAGGGTGGTTTTGAACTGCTGACCTTGTGTAAGCACCTCAATGTGTAACCACGGAACCCACAGCACGTGTACTTTCCCAGCACTCCATTCCCTGTAGCGAAAACTCTTTTCTTCGAAGTAGGAAAGGCGAAGATAGTGTGGACGATGACTGGCCTCCCTACATACACGTGAACCACTGCCTCCCCTGTTAGCTGCAAACAGCAATGACTCTGACTGTCACGGGCCATGTCGTGGTATGAAAAGCATTGATCTATTTTTGCAACACATATGAATCCTGCTCTTGGGAAGCTGTGCTATGACATTCCTTTTTCTAAATCAAAGTGTTTTGTCCATTGTTCCCACATATGTCATCACTAAATATTAGAATTATGAAAATAATAAAAAGCAATCTCATCCTTTTCCTTACAAAAGTTCACCCAAACTCAGCCAAAAACCTCTCCACAATATGATGGACAAGTGAGACAATAAACAAAGTCATGGGGAAAATGTCATTTTTCTTAATGACCGATATAACCTTCCAAGTTAAAGAATGACTCCCATCTTGCTAGCTAAAACACCCTCCGAGCTCCCCCCTCTCTCTGGGGATCCCTGTGTAGTTCTCTTTTATCACTGTCAGCCAACATGTCTTTGATCTTTCCTGGTTCATTCTACACGCATAAATGCCCTCTTTGCTTTTCCGTTCTGGAAGAATATTCCTTGGCTTCTCTTTCTTTTCTTCCATATTTTATCATTTTAACTTTATAAATGATTGTTTGTTTATTGAACTGACAGCCCAACAGTCTCTCCGCGTGAGAAAGACAGAACTTTCTACTCAGGTAAAACTGTCCTGTCTCAGGAACTCACAAGTGCAGTTCGACCCTGTCCTTTAAGGGCCGCTATGAGCCAGCATTGACTCGAAGAGAATGAGCGATGTTCTAGAAGGTTTCTGAGGGTTTGTGCATTTTCACTCAAACAGGCCACCACAGTGCTTTTGGTAGATTTGAACTGCCGATCTTGGGATTAGTCCAATGCTCCCTTGACAGCATATCAGGGCTCCTTAAAACCGTGACTACTAGGACCTCTTCGGAGGCAAGAGGACAATTAGAAAAGGGAGCGTTAACAGACCCATAGGAGACCAGCAATGAGAGGGGGACCATGTCATCACATGTACAGAGACGTCTGAGCCACAATGAGAAGCTAAAAGTAAAGATAATTCTGAGAGTATGCCTTTAAAACACTTTTTTTAAAAACCACAGATTTTTAAAATTAAAACTCAGGAAAGTACCTCGTAATAATATCCTTGAGCAAAAAGATAGATTTTGGATATTTTCTATTACCTGACTAAATGAGTGTGTTAATCTATTTTGAGATGTCTGCCAGGTAGACAAGAAATTTTAGAAAATGAAAATATCATTTCATTAGCAAATTGCTGAGGGCCTTGTAGGAACCTCATATTTTGTGCAGTACATTTATAGTTTGCATATATCATCTTGATATTCCTATGCAAAGTAAACTTTCCTACCAAATAATCTTGAAGAGGTATGCAGAGATCAGCACATCCAGTAAATTGAATCATTTATTATGCACAGAGGATGTATTTCATTAATAATAGGAGCTATTGCTCCTTCCATAGAGCTTAGAAGGTCACTAATCAATACATGTTCATTTATTTGAAATAAAAGGATATCAGCTTTAATCTGTTTTAAGATAAATGCTGCTTTGTTAATGAATAGTTATAAACATATTTTGCTGTTATTAATCAGTCAACTATATATCCTCATGGTTTACTTAAAGTGAAATGTAATAACTGTATGTATGTTTTTCTTCTACCTATACGATAAATCTTAAGAAACTATACTTACATTTTTTTGATGCCTCACAAAGATTTCGTTTTGTCTTCATTGAATATTTGGAAATTTCAGTACAATAAAAACAACGTTATGAAGCATTATTGCAAAACAATCATTCCATACTTACTTAGATGGTATTTAAGGATTCTTAGGTAGGATCGGTTCCTTTGCATATAATGCTTATTGCAACCCCCATATTCCTCAACCCCATTATCTAGTTAGAACATGAGCAATCTGTACAATAGTACATTGGAGAGCAAAATGAATTGTTTGTCACCAATCTTACTTTTAATATATTTGTACTAAATTTTTCCTCGTCCTCCAAGAGCCATGATCTTACCACTTTACAACACTTTCCTTTTTGCTCCTCATTTTAAATATATTTAGAAAGCTATTTAAAAATATTTAAATAACCTCTTTGGTTTACCCAAGAGGGAAACTTAATTATCATTTATTTAAAATATTTTATTGTTTTTAATAGACGAAATCTGGAAGCTGGAATCTGAGGTATAGCCAGGTTCCTAAATATTAATACTAAAGATTAGCGCTTGATTTTTCCTCCACACAAAAGGGAAATTCCATTTAAAAATTAAGCCTGAGTTTGATAATCAACAAAAACAATATTCCAAATTTGTTTTGAATGCAGGTATTGATTTCATGCTTTGATATCCTCCTGGCGTTCTGTTCTTTCTACAGATTTCTTATGGTGTAAACTCATAAACTGTTATTATGTTCTACTGGTTATCCCATATATAGTTATCTTTTTTGAGCTTTGCAGGAGCATAGGTCAAAAAGTATTGCTACAAATCACAGGACACTTCCTTAAACAGAAATATCAAAATGTAAAGCTATTCTTTCTTGAAATCTCTTTCAGCTCAGTCTAAACGGAAGGCCCTGTTTCCATCTCGCTAACTATTTTCTTAAGGAGCTCTGGGGGCAGAGTGAGCTGCATGTTTGCTGCTAGCTATAAGATCAGCTGTTCAAACCTACCAGCTATCCCACAGGGGGGAAATGAGGCTCTCTGATCCTGTAAAGATTTACAGTCTCTGAAATCCACGTGGCCACTTCAATTCAGTCCTGTAGGGTCACTGTGAGTGAGAATTAGCTGGATGGACGTAAGTTTGGTTTTTGCATGCTGAACCATTCCAGAGGAGTCCATAGGCCTGCTAACAGCCAGTTGCTGGGCAGATCGTTCTTGATCACATGTCTAAAGCACGTGAGACAAACTCTTGCCATCCTTATTTCTAAGGAGCAGCCTGGCTGTACTTTTTAGGACACAAGGGTTTTCTTCTGGCAGTTGCTCTATATTCAGTATTTTTCACCAACACTATAATCCAATTGCATCATTTCTCCTGCAGTGTCCTTTATTCATTGTCCAGCTTTCATAGTTCTATGAGGTGATTAAAAATAACCATAGCTTTGGTCCGGCGCACCTTCGTTTTCAAAATGACAGGTTTGATCACTTACCACTTTAAAGAAGCCTTCTGCTCCGTGCAATCCTCCGCTCGATTTCTTCACTGCTGCTTAGATGGGCATTGCTTGTGGGGCCAAGCCAAATGAAATCCTGGACAAAGGAAATATATCTCCATTTAGCATGGTAGCATATGTTGGTGCTGTTCTTAGAATTTTGTTTTCTCTAAATTGTGTTGTAAACCATCAGATAGCTGTAGTTCTTCATCTTCATCAGCAGGTACTGTGAGTCCACTTCCCTTTCAGCAGAGTTGTATTATCTGCACATCACAGGTTGTTAATAAGCCTTCCGCTAAGCCTAATGCCCTGTTCTTCTTCAGACAGCTCAGATTTTCACATTATTTGCTCATCATCCAGTCTGAATAAGTATGATGAAAAAATCAAATCCTGACATATAGCTTTCCTGATTTTAAGCCATAAACTCGTCTCCTGTCCTGTTTGAACCACTGTGTTTTGGTCCATGTACTCGTTCCCCATGAGCAAAATGAAGTGTTCTGAAATTCATATTCTCTCGATATTATCCATAGCTTATTATGATCCACACAGTTGAATGCATTTATAGTCCATAAATCTCGAGTATAAAAGGCAAGTACCTATCTTTATGGCATCCTCTGGTCTCAGCCAAGCGCAATCTGTCGCCAGCAATGATCTTCTTGAACCCAGCTTGAAATTTTGGCAGGCCACGCCTCCCACCTCCCCCATCCCACACCATCCATGTAACGTTGCGACTAGTTTTGAATGATCTTTAGGAATATTTGACTTGCTTAATATTAATGTGATATCAAAGATGCTGTTTCATAATTTCTGTATTCTGTTGGCTCAACCCTCTTTAGAATGGGCATAAAGATGGATGTCTTCCAGGCGGTTGTCCAGTGGCTTTTGTCTGACTTTTGGCATAGACAAGTGAATACTTCCTATGTCATCAATGTGATGGAAATTGGGGTTCTGTCAAGTCCTGGATCCTTGTTTATCTCTAATGCCTTGTGTGCAGGTTAGGCTTCGTCCTTCAGTGTCGTCACTTCTTCGTTTCATGCTGCCTCTTGGATACAATGACTCCGTATTCCGTCCCTTGCCTTCTGATGTTTCCTGCGTTATTCAATCTTCTGCAATCAAACCTTTCAAATATGCAAATTGAGGCTTACATTTTGTCTTGAGTTCTATTCCAATATTTTTGTTTGTTTTTTGGCTCTTATAGAAGGTCATCAAAATACCCCCAAAACTCATAGAGTGACACAGTGGCTTCCCCGAAGTGATCAAACAAGGTTATTTCATGACCACACAGGTATCTCATGACCACGCAGCGTTTTAGTCTGTGGTATCCTGGGTAGCTGTGAGTCAAACTGACTTGATGGTACCAAGCAACAGAAGAATCCTGCTCTCTTAAATTTATACTTCAACAAAAATAGGTTTGACATTCTTGAGGGATCCAAATCCTTTTCTTTAAAAACATTCTTGGAGTTTGGGGAACAAGAAGTTTGACAGGACATGCTCAGGGCTGCAGTGCTGATGGAGTAAGTTTCTGAATGAAATTCTCATAGGACAGTCTACAAGAAAACTAGCAAGAACATTGAAAACTAACTATGGGCATTAGCCTGATGGGGAAAAAATACCTTGGTACAATTTTCTTGGCCTATTTATGACCAGTGCAATTTTCCATTTTATTAAAATGTCTTTATAAGAAACTTCCTTGGTTATCCTGAGACCTCCCAGAAAATCTTTCAAAATTTCATCATTGAAATCCCCATAAACTGTTATCATAATCTTCTCTGATCTTTGTGATTTAAATTTATATAGTCCAACAAATCTCTTTGAAAGTCCTTATTTTGATTGCACCAGTCTCATTACAACTCATTTCATAGAATTATCTTCATTAGTTTTTATGTTGCTTTAAAAAATGGATGGAAAGGTCAGCTAGTCTTTGTGCAAAACCTTTTTTAAGTATTCTTTTTTTTAAGAAGCCCTCATTCACTGATCACAGAGAAATGTTTTGAAATGTTTTGTTTGGAATAATCCCATGCACGTATGGACTGGAATACTAGCTGCAATCGTTCTGACTCAATGTCCTGTGCAATTGCTTTATAGTGAGATTGCTTTGACTCCAGAGCTGTCACTTTCATTTTACTAAGGCATGGATTGTCATAATGATATTTCAGCATAATTAATTTAGTGTTATAAATAGAAAACAAGTTACAACTTGTAATATTTCCCAGAGTACCTGCACACGCACATGTACATGCACACAAAATCCTGCTCTTTCTCTCATTCACTCAGTGCCTAATGAAAGCATATATCATTAGAATATGCATGTGTACTTTTATATGTTTATCACTGGATAATAAAAAATAATGCCAATCAGCATAATAACCATAGTAACTATCCTTTCAATATCTCCTTTCAACTAAATTTTGAGTTTACTGAAAATTCTCGTTTCAAGACTTATCTGGGATATGAAAAACTAATATCAATAAATAATTTATGTCTCACTTTAATACAATTTTTGCCCAATTTTTAGGTCACAAGACATAATATTGAAAGTATATTTACAGAAAAATTTTTATTTCACTTATAAGGAAGTCATAGACAGACTATTCATCTCACAATTTTGAACACAAAAGCCCCAAACAATATATTTTACAAACATTGGTTTGATCATGATGGTCGCTGAAATTGTAATCCTGTTCTTATCTGATGAATCTAACAGAAAATATATTTTATTCTTCCAGTCAACCTTGATCCATGATTATGTATGATAATTTAACATTTTTTATCGTAAGGAAGAGTAATTAACAGAAACCTAACAATACAAATAGAAGGGATTTTTTTCTATTGTTAATAGAGTTTTGTTAGTGAATAGCTAAGATTATGTACTTAATCTTTCCTTGATATTCACTGTAATACCAATTGTTTATTCAATTTATGTTAATGAATAAGTTTGTGTGTAGCAGTGTTTTGTTAGGTCCTTTTTGTTTAGCAAAGGCTTTCTGATTTTATTTTGTTTATCTATTCCCCCCTTGTTTCGTATTATGTAATTTTAACTCTATTTTAAAGCAAATTTGATATTATCTTACTCCACTAAAGAAATGAGAGTCACTGCATAGAAATGGAATGTTCTAGAACTCATCCAAACACTGTAAGGAAATAAATGTCATAGAAAAGCTGGGATTTCTTTTGATTGTCCTTCTTAAGTGTTTCTTATAATTTACAGAGTTGAGGAAAAGCTTGGCGTGAACTGAGTATTCATTAGGCCTGCAATGTCCCTTCTCTTCCTAGCTGGACAGAGTATAGAAAAATCAACATGGCAGCGCGGTTGAGTCGGCAGGTGGCCTTGCTGAGAGTGATCAGAGTGCAGGAAACTTTAAATGCTGGTGTGTTGCACGGTGACAAATAGCCCACTTGGGCATGTTCTGAACTTCCCCTGAGGCACTTGGAGTAAATGCAAAGTAGCTCCGGCTTGTTTCACTTAACTCATATGCATTTACCGCATTCACTTACAAGACATCCAGCTCCCTCATGCGTACTTTTATTGGCAAAATGGCTTAGACTTTTCAAATATCCTCATCAACATGTGTCTCTTATTGGTTTGTGTGCCTTTATCTCAGTTGCTTTGCCTATCTGGGCAAAATACTCCCCAGGTATGAAAGACAAACTTCTCGTGGGCATTTTTCTATCATAGAACCGTTTTCTTCAATTCTCAAGAAGCACGCTCACATCCCTGTACCCAGAAGTACTTCAATTAAGACTCTTCATATACTGTTTTATGACCTGCTTCTTTAATGGCCAGGTGTAGATGAATTTATTTCATATCTATTAAAATGATATGAATATCCCTACCAATAAATCATTTATGAATAAAACTTCTATGAATAAAATTTTGTGAATAAAATAAGAATTTTAAATGCATGCTAACAGAATTCTAGAGCAATTAATGGAAATACATCTGAAAAATAGAACTTCTATACCTTTAGCTTTTGTCTTAGTCATCTCTTTTTGCTTGTTAAAATTACCTAGAAGTCAAGACAAATTTTTATTAAAAATTAGTATTCGTGGTATATGTCTTCACTTTCTGACTAATGTTTGTAGGAAGGGTCCTTAAAGATCAAATAAAGCATATATGACATGGAAAGAAAATGGCAGTTATAAGAAAGAATTACAAATATTCAAAATCAAGTTTTGACCTGTTACATCATAGATGACTATATTGTTTCATTTCCCTTAAATTCCCAAGCACTTTCATTTATTTACATATTTTTAACTTTTTATTGTAAATTAGGTGAAGATTTACAAATCAGATAATCAATTTTACATGCAAATATTCATACACACTTTGTTCCAAGTTATCAGTTAGAACTACTTCAATATACCAGCCTCTACTTTGACTTCTCCCTGTGTTGTATATTTCCACTCCTCCTCCTTTTCTAACTTTCAGGACTTCATCCTTGGGTAGTTGCTGGACTTCTGAATTTTACTGATTGTCTATTCAATCAATAAATTCAATTTCCAACCTGAAAGTTGACCGCGGCTCATAGTCTCAGAAGTCCCACCCCTCTCTCTCTGACCAGTAATCTTGGTATCTTTTATAGTTTTGAGTTTCATTCCACAATTTTCTCCTATAAAATCCAGGACCTTCCAGTATGATCCGTTTTAGTGCAGTTGGTGGTGGTGGTCCTTACCATCTAGTTCCTGTCTGAGGTTGTGGAAACAGATGTTTGTGTGATCTATAAGTCCATTGGAATACGTCTCCCCATCGGTCTTTTGAGTTTTATCACTCTTCTTTCCCACAGACTGGGACAGACCAATGGTTTCATCTCAAGTAGCTTTTTAAGAGCTTTATAACCCCTATTGCTATTATTTTACACTTTTAATGACATTACCAATGTTTTACCAATGAGATTTACAATGTTTATCAAATGTAATATAGTATTAATGTTTTACATTAATACTAAGGTAAAAATTGAGATGTTTAACAAGTTGATATTTACAAAAATTGACAGTAGCTGTGAACCTGACTTGTTTCATCCTGGAATAAAGTTCCCATTAATAGAATAAGACAGCATTAAAAGGAACCAAAACAAACATTATATATATATATATATATATATATATATATATATATATATATATATATATATATATTCAAGTATCCTAACTCTATCTCTCATCACTACTCGCAAAATAAATTGCCCCCAAAACCTTGTTGTGAAATGTGTTTTAGATCTTTGCCATTCACTGGTCACAGATTAAAAATCTGTCCCCTTAACCCATTCTCTTCAAATGGACTTACCATATATACTTGTGTATAATCTGAGAGAAGAAACCCTGGGTGTGGTGTTAGCTAACAGGAGACTCAAACAAGAGGTAGGGCCAATATGCAGTTAAATAGTTTGAAGCCTATTGGAAACTATGTAAGCAGAACACGTTCCAAGATATAAGTCTCAAATAGTTTCCAATAAAAAAGGGAGTGAAAAACAGTAAGACTGCACACTGTAAAAAAGCATAAAAGTTGTGAAACTCACAAAAACACGGTGCTCTCACCAAATCTGGCTATCCTGTGGTCCACTGTGCATACATCATGGAATCATTACTGTCCGCAATTTAAATCCTACCTCTGCTACTTAAAAGTCAGATGACCTCGGAAACGTTGGATAAACCACTCAACCCAATATTATTTTCCTATTTAGAAAAGATTAAAACAAATATTTCTTTTGAGATTGGTACAAAGATGAGATGCAATAAATGGGGAAAAGCTTAAACATTTACATGAGGAAATATTTATGAGATTAGATTGTAAATTAATGAGTTAAAATTCCAAAGCAAATACAAGGACAGTAGTTTTAAAAGAGTTTAGAGTTGTTGGCCTTCAAATCAATCCATATTTATGGGGGCTGTAAGGGATAGGGTAGACCTTCTCACAGACTCCAATTCCAAGGAGCTAATCTTTACAATGCTTACAAAACTTTACGCCCATTAAAAAGTTTGTAAACTTTGTAGTCAGCACTTTTCAAATGAATTTAACCAAAATCTGTTACAGAATCTTCAGGCCCATCAAAACAAAGTCCAATGGGAATTTTTTTTTTTAGAAAGAAATCTCTTTGTACACTCATGAAAACTGCAGAACATTCTCAAGAAGATGTACTCTATTTACCCAACACACTGCAGATTTGAAAATTGCATGTAAAATAATATCTGAACTTTGATACTCCAATTTGCTATTCCATACTGAGATAGATAGTGTTCATTGTACCAATCTGGCCGATAAACACATGTGGGGTTAGATGAAGGGCAGAGGGATAAATGGCTCATTGAACCTCGCCTTTTGAGGTCTCGGGTCTCTTGCTTTCTGATGGTCGGAGGAGCGTGCAGCTGCCTTAGCCAGTTCCCTACTTCAGCTGACAAGGATCACTTTCCGAAAGACATCCCTATGAAGAAGGCACATGAACCTACCCTGATGCAGCTCTGGGTGCTGGGGCAGCCATGTAGAGACCCCTGCCAGCGCTGAGATGCTTACACATTCACTGATTCGGCTTTCCTCCTGCAGTCGGCATCATAGTGTGCATTTTATGAGATGGAGGAGGACTTTGTGGATTGATGTTCAACATATGGGCTAATGTTGGACTTGTGGGCTTGGGCAGCACTGGGTTGGGATGTTTTCTTATGTCTACTTACCCTTTATATAAAACTCTCTGTTATACATATGAGTTTCTGTGGATTTGTTTCTCTTATCTATCCAGATATGTACACATACTATACCCTTTACTAACCCCAAGATAAAAGCTACATACTAAATCAAACTAAACTTACTACCATTGAGCGGATGAAGACTCACAGTGTCCTTAGTGGACAGGGAAGAACTGCCCCTGTGAGTTTTCTAAATTGTAACTCAAAGAATCTCTGGTGGTTTAAACTGTTGACCTTGAACATCAAAGGCCCCATACTTAATAAACATGCTGCCATCAGGGCTCCTAAAAGAGTCACAGAGAATAAAACTATTTTCTGATTGCAATGATTTCAATAAACTCATGAAAATTGTTTTCTAAATATATGATGAGTTGACGCTGCCTCTTACAAATGCAATGGCATTTTTGTTTTGATTCTTTTCTTTAATGAAGCAGTATGCCATTACATAATTTCACAAAGAATGAATATTTAAGCTCAGTAGTGATGGGACAGACAAATTGTTCAAATTCAAATGCAATTTGAAGCTTAAAATGTTTTTTTTAAACAAGCTATGAATATGTTGAACATCCCCTATCTGAATTTAGAGCCCATCCTCAGGAGCAATTTAATGGATGGAACACCAAGGAGAGAAGTTTGGGCCAGTTGTGGAATAAGGGAAGACATAAGGGAAAGCAAAAGGTCATTAAAAAGTCCACTAAAAAAGCAACACAAAAGCCTAATGGATGTCAGAAGAGCATCTGACACTTGCTCTTGAATGCAGAGAAGCTAAAGTGAATGGGAGAAATGATGACGTGAATGGAGATATCGAAAGGCAGCTCCAGAGGACACTGTGTTATAATGAAATGTGCAAATGCCCGGAGTAAGAAATCCAAATGGGAGCCACACTTGGCATCTCGCTAGCTGAAAGAAATGAAGAAAAAAAATGCATGTCTTCAGTTGCCATCATAAATGATTCTATGGGCAAATGTTCTAGATCCACAAGCATCTATAGGTGGTGGAGAACATACACAAAAAATTAGGTCAATATTTTAACATTTATTGTATTAACATATGATCAAGAACCAATCATAGTGCAGGAGGAAGTCTAAGATGTGCTGAGCAGTGGTGAAAAACCAAGCTCTGGGTGTAAATGAAATAATAATCGAAATGTTTCCACAAATGGACTGAATTCATCAAACTTCCACAAATGGACAACCATTCATCAAGCAGTTTGGAAGATAGCTGATTAACTGGCCAATTAAATCAAAGAAATCCTTAATTGCATCTATTCCAAAAACCATGGAAACAACAGGATGTGGAAATCATCAGACAGTATCTTTAAAACTGCACACAAGTAAAATGTTGCTGAAGATATTAAAGATATGGAAGACTTTTGCAGCAGTACTTTGACAAGGAACTGCCAGAATTTCAAGTCAGAAGAGGACCGAGAATGTGGAATATTATTGCCAATACCAGACGGAGTTTGACTGAAAGCAGGGAATACTGGCAGAGAATACCAGAAAGACATTTACTTCTGTTATTGATCATGAAAAGGCAAAATAAACAACAAAAATGGTGTAAATAATAACAAATTATAGATATAATTTCAAAAAATGGGAATTCTAGAACATGTCATTTTGCACATACATAGCATCATAAACCAAAGTACAGGGGAACCGGGGGAAACTGAAACCATGGCAAACTCATTGCCATTGAGCCACTCCTGACTCAAAACAATCCTATAAGACACAGTAAAATTGGCACGTTTGAGTTTCTAAGGCTGTGCATTGAGTCAGGAGCAGAAGGGGTTATTTTTCATCATGGCACTTCTAGTTGGCTTGTAGTGCTAGTTGGTTTGTACTGGTTAGTAATCCAACACCTAATTCATGATTCCACCATGACTGGAAAGAGGTGTGTCAGTTTTGTTTCCCTTAATATACTTCTTCAATTTATATACTGCTCAATAATGCAATAAGCTGAAATATCCGAAGAATGAAGTGTCACAAATGGAAGATGACTCATTAAGGACCTGTGGTAGACAGATCATACAATACTGCTTGCTGAAAGCTCAAAGGACTTACAGTAATGATGTAGATTTAAAACTACGGCTTTCATTATGGACTTCAACTCAATGTAAAAAATACAAAAATTCCCATAACTGGACCAAAAGACAATATCAAAGTAAACAAGAAATAACTGATATAGTCAATGATTTCCTATTACTTGTATCCACAATCAATGATCATGGAGGTAGCAGTTATAGAATATATCAATTTGAGGGCAAGGGTGCACCTGACCAAAGATGGAGTATTTTCAATCATTTCATATTTACAGTAGAACTGGAAAATTAACAAAGAAGATAGAAGAATTGATGCATTTAAATAATAGTACTGATAAAGAACACTACACTCCTAGAAGAATAAGCAGATCTATGTTGGAAGTAGTACAGCCAGAATGCTCCTTAGACATGAGATTGCAAATCTTTATGACACAAACTGCTTTATCTTTCCTCCAGACAACTGCTAGTGGGTTGAAATTTATGACTGGCATCCCAAGTACTTAACCCGCTGCTCCAGCAGACTTGTTCCTATCAGAGGGTTTAAGTATACTCTGGTCTGACAGCAGCCTTAGAAACAAAAACAGTCCATTGGAGTGAATCTGGGCTCTTTCAAGGAATCTCAAACATAAACAAATAATGCTACTTTTCTTTAACGATTTTATTGACCTATAACTTGTATATAATGCAATTCAATCGATTAAATGCCTTAAAAAAGAGCTGTGCAAAACCACTACAAGCAATTGTAGAACATTTCTTTTTGTACTCATTATATCAGAAACTATTAACTAGTTAATGAGGCTCTTCTAGCCAAACTTACTAAGGCTCGCGACAGGACTTTTCCCTGCATGGCTCTGGTGTAAAGGTGAGGGAAGAGAATGATGCGATTCACCTAATTGTGAGCAGAATCCCTGGAGTGCCATACTGCTCTATGTAAAATGAGCCCTGAGAGGAGGGCTCTCATTACCAGCAAGAGCCTCAAGTGGAAGGTGTACACTGTGTGCCACGATTCCTACCCAGTGAAACTCCTGAATGCAGAAGACAGCTAAACCATCCGAGAAGCAGCAGCATAACCAGGAGCCAGAGCGCAGAGCAGAGGGATGCACTTCCCAACCAACCTAGGGAACAAGTAAAGCTGAAGTTTTTTGTGCAAGAAGCTGGCATGTGGAGTGCGGAGCCTCTGGATACGTGATTGGGGACATTGGATTTCCCATGGAAATGGAGCTGAATGTGTTTGGGATGAGGCTTACAGGAGTGGCGTGCTTCTGGGCACTTAATTCAGGGAACTGAGTTTGATGATCCACAGAGCTTAAGTTGAATCCCTTGGGGTTCAAGCTTCCAGAAAATTGGAAGTTATTAGCAGAACTGCCAGAACTTTGTAATATGCCCTGATAACTCAACCCTGAGGTTTTCTCACAGGCATTACAACTTGGTAACTTCCTTAATCAACCCTCTAATCATGAAATGTTTTAGCTGCATATAGTCATTGCAATGGATATTAAAAACTAGAGAGAAAAAATGGAGAGCACTAATTATGAATTATCATTCTTACCTTCCATTTTCCTCCCACCTCTGCTGCCATAACCACAAGAAACTATTAGCCCAGTATTACATTAACCCAGGGACAGCTCTTATCGATTTCCCTGTCCTGGGTTTCATATAAAGAAAAAAACAACCCCCACCCCAAAGGGGGAAAACCAGAACAAAATAGAGAGAAACCTAAATTGAAAATTAGATAATATTAAAAGTTTGCTTTGTTTAAATGGGTTAAAAGGGAGAACAAAGAGTAAGATATTGAATTATTCCACTTTCCGCATTACTTCATCTGCACTTTCCAATATACTCTGTCTGATACCAAGGCTGTTCATATCCCTGGTCAATGGTTAGAGAGGACTCACCAGAGGCTAAATCCACTTGGGGAACCTGAAAATGGATTTGGAGCTGCTTTTACTGTCATCCACAGCCTCCTGAAAACTGCATGTTCAAAAATTAAGCACTAGTACTGTTCACATCTCTGGTCTTGAATTTGAGTGTTTACAATCCTTAGATGACACAAATCGGTGTCTTCTTCCATGTGAGTATAACTGATTTCTCACTCATGTGGCTCTAAGACTAACCTTTAAGACCCCAGACACTATTCTTTCTGATAGCTGGGCACCATCTGGTTTCTTCATCACCCTTTGCTATAGTACCCATATCTTCAGTGATCTCTTCATGAGGGCAAGTGTTGACTGAGTAAGGCCATGTCCTAAGACCTAATTGTTCTTAGACTAGGGCAATGATTAAATGCAAGCTCAAATCCAGTCATGTGTCTATGGTTTATATATGACCCTGGTCCTCTGTAGATATATCATTATCATTTTATTGGGGAACATTATAAATCACTCCCATGGGCATGTGAATAATTCTATAGTATCTTTTATCTAGACAATGTTATGTAATTTCAAATATTGTTTGGAAAAGGAGAGCATGCATGCGTGGGACATCTTTTTAGACCAGTGCACATGGGTGAATCCTATTTGTTAGCTCTTATAGCTTAAGAAAATTCTAATACACGGCTGTTCAAGTTTTCACTTGTATTGACAGTAGGTTTGACTTTAGGCTTTGGTACCATGAGATGTGGAGTCTTTGAGGGCTGTAAATGGCTAAGGCAATCAGCCGGTAACCTAAAGCATGGAGCTGGAGTACCCTCAGAGGCCCCTCATGCCCTGCTCTGACAGACAGCAACTGGTTTCATTGTAGCAAACAGAGTAGTGATATTGGTAGAGTGACAATAATATTGAGTCAATAACATAAGTATAATGATAAAAACTCATCACTTCATATGTCATTTTTCCCCCTATAGAACACTATTGTTTTCAACTCTGAGAAAATTGGGGAAAAGAAATGAAAATAATGTTTTATTTCCATATCACGCTGGGACATTATTTTAATGACATATGACTATAAAGATAAATTATATAGAAGTATAAATCTTCAATAACTAGATATCTGATATATCATAAATGCTCCTGTTTTTGCATGTTTTCACTGGAGGACAATGAAGGTAGATATTTCCTAGATATTCCCAGAAGAGCTGCTTTTGTTTCTGAGACTAATTCCTTATGAGAGCAGATAGCCTAATTTTTCTCCTGCAAAGTAGCTGGTGGGTTTGACCTGCCAACCTCAAAATTTAGCAGTCTAATTTTTAACCCCTGTGCCACCAGGTTTTCTTTTCAGGAAGAAATGTTAGAGTCATCGGGGTTGGCTCTGAAAGCAAACGGCTGCATGTCACATATCTGATTTATACAATAAATACAACCATAGTAACAGTATATGTTCTGGATCTTAATAGTCTGAAATGCCTTTCCTTGGCAGCATTAATCAGTCAAGGATGGGTTGTTTTATAGCATTTAATGACTTTGCTGATGCATGGATACTTTGTTTACAGATTATTCTTTATTGAACTGCCATACACTGCTATCGATGATTCTTAAGAGATATACATAAAATACAAAGAGTACTGATGAAAAATCTGTTCACTGCTAAATGAAATTAGATAGTTGAATTCTTTATGAAGCATAGGTAATGGAGCAGTTTGCTGTAAGTGCCTTTTCCTGAGACATTAGTTTGGAATGCTTTAAACATACATTTCCCTCCCAAAGATATATTTCACTGCTTGTATACAAGTTTATAAGCCGACTCCTTGTTACTCCTGAGTAATTTATGTAGAGTACACAGCATTTGGATTTTACTTCATGATATTCGACTATTATAATGATTAACATTTTCCTTCAGGTCAGGCATCAACAATGATTTTTCCATTTTAATAAATATACAATAACAGAAGCACCCATTTATATTTTTCACATGTTTTAATAATGTTGAATATACTAAGAGTTCAGTGGTAGGAGTTTTAATAATTGTCACAGTCAATATTTTGTTTCACAGAGAATAAATGTTTATTGTGCCTTTCAGGGTAACATTATTCACCAGCTTGTAATACACGAATATCATTCATCTCGGTTCTAATAATATTGTGCTCACATAAGTATTCTGGATTAGGTATGAAACCTAGAAGTTGTGTTATGATTATATTACTTAAGAATACACTCTTCATTTTCTAGTTCTCCAAACATTGACTAGGGGTTCTGCTTTGCTTCTCCTTTTTCTATCGAAAGCAGTAAAAGTAGAGAGCAAACGAGTGGATTAGCTAAACTACCCTAAATAAGACATTCCGTGATTTAACGTGAAAGTTTCCTCTTTTTGGTTGTTTAAAATTGTATTGCAAAACAGGTGAGTTAATAGAGCAGTTCATTAATCTTGCATTCAATAATTCACACACATTTTGTTTCAATTCATCCGCTGTAATCCCCTCAATAAGTAAAGGTTATTTTTCCTTTTTAAGACCTACATACTCGTGTTTTTAAAGAAAACTACTTGAACAGCTGACATAATTTCAATTTATGAATTCCTTCTTCTATGTTCAGTGAAGTTATTACATGAAGATGCACCGAGATCCCAGGGCTACGTCTGATCCTCTTTTGAGCTCCGTTACTTACAGTATGTAGTCGTTACAGCACCTGTTGTCAATTTTGCTTTAATTGTGGTAATGTCTTGGGTACTGATCATTTGTTTATTAATCTGTGTCACTGGCTATGTGCTCTCTGAACAATTTCAAGCTGACATCTTCGCCTACTTGTTTGTTTGACCTCTTCTTATGCATTCTATTTTTAATCGTATTTGAGGTTTCTTATTTTCCTAACCCAGGTGTAAGCTCTTAACTGCTTTCATAAGTTTCTCTGTAGCCCATGACTTTATGATGAAAGCAGAATACAGTTCTGAAACTTATTTTCCTTATCTTTTTCTGTTCTTGATAGCTAATGGGAAGTACTCATTTCTAGGAATCATGTGAGTGCTATCAAAGAGTATTTGAATTATTCTCAGAAAGTAATATGAAAAAATGTGTACTATTTATTTAGAGTCTCCATTCTAATGAGGGATGTGAATACTGAAAAACAAAAATAGGAAATGAAAACATATAGGCTAATCGAAGAGTTTATGTATCAACAGGTGGTAGGTGCTACGTTGTTATGTTTGTGCTACTTGACCTTGAATTGGTCCTACACAGAGGGGCCTGAAGTAAAATAGACTAAAATATTCCCTGATCCTGAAACTGTTCAATCTTTCTTTTGTTTCTGCCCATTTTTTTCAGGCTGTTTTCTTCTCCTCTGGGCATGCTACCCCTTTATTTTGCCGTTCCTCTACTTTGCCACCCACGATGCACTTCTCCAAAAACTGGTCCCTCCTGGTACCTGGTCCAAAATACAAAGGATGAAATTTCACCATCTTTGTCTATAATAAGTATTCTGGTATTTTTAGGATAAGTTTGTTAATTCATTTGTTAGTACAGCATTCTTCGTCAACATTTCATTGATATAAGTCTTAAGTTCTCCTTATTCATGTTATAGATTTCACAATGATGTGAGCAGATTAAAGATGTCAATGGCTTGAGTCAAATTCACCTTAGACCTCAAAGGTATGCCTTCCCTCTTTGACACATTAAAGACTTATTTTGCAGTAGATGTGCCCCCCTCCCCCTGAAAAACCACACTGCAATCGAGTAGACCCTTCTGCCTCTGAGCAAGCCTAAAGGACCCGCTAGAATGGCCCTTGTGCACTTCTGAGGCTGTATCTTTTTAGGAGAATAGGAAGACACTTCTTTCTGCAGTGTTGTCAAAGTGCTGTCCTTGCCAACAAACCCAATGCAATCAGGACTTTAACTTCTTTAATGGCGTTTTCATCCAGAGTTATCATTTAACAGAATTTGACAATGTGATCTTTACTTTATTAATCATGATGCCTATTGGCCTAGTGGTGAGGATTTATGTTTTATTTCCAATGTTCTTCATATTGAACATTGTAGTCTTTGATCTTCATGAGCAAGTACTTCTTCCTACAATTTCAGCAAGCAAGATTTTGTCTTTGGCACTTCATAAGTAGTTAATGAATCTTTCTCTAACCTTGATGCTATGTGTTCTTCATAGAGTTGTCCACAATCTCTAATAGGTCAAGTCAATTCCAACTCATATGGCAGGGTAGACCTGCCCCTGTGGGTTCCCAGACAGTAAAATACGGCAATAGAAAACCTCCTTTCTCTCTCACGAAGTGGCTACTTCTTTCAAACTGCTGAACATGTGATTTGGAGCCCAATGCATAAAACATTAAGCCACCAGTATCAGAATAGCATTATAAACTGGGGACATTACAGACTATTTAATTGTGCTCCTAGGAAATCTGAAGCTGCAATGTCCCTTTCATGAATGTATTTTGGAAGAGGAGAGATAAACCTGTATAATAAAAATCTTGCTTTAAAATTAAGGGTTTAGGAGAGGAGATGGGTTAATTAGGGTGCGAGGTAGTACCGATGAAGAACACAGCTTTCCCCCAGATCCTGGATGCTTCCTCCCCCCAACTACCATGATCCGAATTCTGCCTTGCAGGGCTGGATAGGGAAGAGGTTGTACACTGGTACATATGAGAGCTGGAGGCACAGGGAATCCAGGGTGGATGATACCTTCAGGACCAAGGGTGTGAGGGGCGATGCTGGGAGAGTGGAGGGTGAGTAGGTTGGAAAGGGGGAACTGATTACAAGGATCCACATGTGACCTCCTCCCTGGGAGAGGGACAGCAGAGAAGGAGGGGGGGAGGGAGACTCCGGATAGGGCAAGATATGACAAAATAACGATGTATAAATTACCAAGGGCACATGAGGGATGGGGGAACTGATAGGGAGGGGGGGGGAAAGAGGACCTGATGCAAAGGGCTTAAGTGGAGAGCAAATGCTTTGAGAATGATTGGGGCAGGGAATGTATGGATGTGCTTTATACAATTGATGTATGTATATGTATGGATTGTGATAAGAGTTGTATGAGTCCCTAATAAAATATAAAAAAAGAAAAGAGGAGAATAAAAAAGAAAATGATTAGGGCAAAGAATGTACAGATGTGCTTTATACAATTGATGTATGTATATGTATGGACTGTGATAAGAGTTGTATGAGCCCCTAATAAATTGTTTTTAAAACAATTAAGTAATACTCAACTATTGTGATGAAACTGTCTCTTACTTTACTCAACAGATAATCTTTCACACTGACATTTCTCCCTTGGCAAGGTAGTGTGGGAACAGAAAAATGGCCGTGTAAGCTGAAATCATGTTTAGTGATCTTAATAATCAATAGGAAAATTTATGATTGTGACTTTTTAAAATGTTTGTGTAGATTTAAATTAAAAACATTCTTACTATGTCATCAATGCATAGGAATTTTTTAATGCTAAAACTAATGATCGTTAACACACAGTAATTTGCAGGGAAAATTAAAGGCTTAATTTTAGCGTTTCTTCTATAACTATAATTACATTTGATTCAAATTTAGTTTCACAGTTGATGAAAGTATTTTTAATTTATGTGCTGCATTTTCATCTTCCCTGGCCAATTTGCTTTCCTAGTAACCCTTTTCAAAATACCATTCAGAGTTATTATTTGAAAATATGGAGATAAGATAGCCCACTTTGCAATCTACAGCATGTGCTTTGATTGATCTTCAATAGAACTTAATAGAAGTTACATGATTGATAATTGATTATGAGGTACATCTAATATTTACATAGAGCTTTTGGACTGAGGATAAAAGCTCATACACATTTTAAGGAGTTAGTCATAGTGAATATTCTATACTCTGTGACAACTGAAATTTCACCTGTTGGATTTAGATGCCGTTCAGCACCAGAAAGGAAGACCTGGTAATTTCCTTCCGTAAAGATGACAAAGGCAGGACAACCCTTCGGAATTGTTCTACTTTATAATGGCACATGTTTTGGTTTTGCTTTAGTTATATGACAATAGGCTGCACAGTGGTCATACATGGACCCACCTGTGTCAGGAGAAAGGCCAGCCACTAACACATCATCACAGGTCCAGTATGCACAATTGTACAGCGATAATAAATAAAGATGATAGTAAAGTCATAGAGAGCACAAGAGATAAATGAGAGATTGAAATAATGGATTCAGACACACCTCATGGTAGCACGCTCACCTCAGCCTCACTTGGTGGTCCACCTGGAGAGAGAGAGATTTATTGCTAACTAAGACTTTTATGTTCTCTAGGGACGTGCAAGCCCCCTCATTACAGATGAAGACATATGTCACAGGAAAGGGTTATGTTATAGGTAATACAGTAATGGGCGGGGGGTAATCTAGGGGTTTATACGCTATTGGAAGAGCAGGGAATAAGAGTACACATGTGACAAGATGGGTGGACCCAAGATTCATGGTGGCGGCCTAACTTTGGATGTCACTGAGCAGGCAGGTTTGACCTGTTCTCTGGCTCACTGTAGAAACCATTATCAGTAGGGTGTAAACCCCACCTACAGGAACCAAACTGATCACTGCCAGCCTTTAGGGAGAAGTAGCCCTTTGTCCTTAACAGCGGGGAGTGGGCCTTACTGGTGGTGGGATCACACTTTAGTCTGACAAGTGACTGCCTTCAGGGAGGTAACTTGGCAATCATTTACCATTCTATGCCAGCAGTGTCCTAATTCTGTTTCCCACACACAGGAGGTTCCATGGGAGAAAGAGGAAGGGTCCCTAGGAGTCCACTTTGACTGGAGATAGACATATAACAGTCTGTTAACATATGTAAGGATGTTAGAAAGATTAAATAAGGGGACACATTTGGAGCAAGCCCTTGATGTAGTCAGAGAACTAGCCAAACAATGCTAGTCACTTCGATTATTCGCTCTTCTCCTCTAGTCTCAACGCCCCTGAAGTCAGAGACTATTCTCTCCCCGTGTTTTCCACAAGACCTGGAACAGAGTAGGCACTCAATCAATCTCTTGTGAATCAGGAAACTTGAGCGATCCACTGTTACAACAGTAGCATAATATACCTGTGTTGTTTTTCTTACCCTGCCAACATTAATTTTCAGGGAACTTTCAAGATTTTATTTCTTTGCTCCCCTTCCAATGTGCAATCTATAAAGAAAATTACGTGACATATGTGAAGTGAGTATTCAAATACTATAAAATGATCCAATTTTCCTGGAAATTAGACTTAAAGGGAAAACCGGGGCTAATTTTGTTTCTGACTTGATTTAAGAATCAGTTTTATTAGTCCTATTATCTCTTCTTGGGACAGGATTGTCTTTGCACAAATCTGTAGGGCTTTCCCACAAACCATCAGATTAACTTACTTGTGCCTTTGAGGCAGCGATGCAGTAGCTCTTTCTACCCACAAGAAAGCAATTTTTTTTTCAGTTAATGAGCTTTAACACATGCACAATTAAGAGGACCTAATTGAATGAAGCTAATCAGCAAAAAGCAGGAGCTTGTCTCTGGGAACTGGGAAGTTGATTGCAGCTCTGATCTGTGGTGTTCTCTCTTCAACTAAGAGTAACGGGTGAAAAATACAGACTAGGAATTGCAGAGCACTGCACCCCCATATTTTAAAATTGCCTTTTTAAAGCACATATTGCTAGGAGGTCAAATGGTACTGATAAAAAGAGAATGAAATTATTGGTTGACCTACAACTGTCAGATTGCTATTAAAGAGGACAAGTAAAAAAGAAAATGGGTTCCTTTCTTTATCTAGTTGTTAACAAGAATTATGAGGGTTAGCTTTAATCACTGTCAGAAAGTCTTCCTAATTCTGAGCCATTGAATGAAGTGCACATTTATGAGAACTTTTGTTCAAACTTGAATGAAAGCCATATTCTAAAGTATTCAGTTCTCAAAAAAAATTGGGAATATCTCTATTTCTTATTTGGTATATGATAATTCATAGGAAATTGATATTTTGGGAGTACCAAAATCAAGACCTGGAAAACATCACAGATTGATGTACCAATTACAGTAGTTTAGTTCTCATGGGATGTACACTAAAGTTCTAGATGACTTATTTAAACTAAACCTTTAGGGAAACCAGCCTTTTTCTTAGGGGAGGGGGTGTCATTTACAGCTTTTAAACAACTTAGAGAACTTATGATGGGATTCAAGAAGTCTATGGGAAATATCATTATCTCTTAATTTCACTTTTCCTCGAGCTTTTTGGTCTCCAATTGTGTGTGTCTAAAGTCTGAAAATGTGATTTTCTTGAACTGTGTCTTATTTTTAATGGATTGCTATATTGCTCTAAGGAATTTTCAGGTGTACAATATGGTAGGTTGCATATTTTGTGCTATAAAAAGAGTTTTGCTAATCAGATTTTCATATAATAGAATCAAAAGCTGCCTTCTGGTCAAAACAATCGTATGCAAGTGTTTGTACCTGCTTTTTATGTTTCCTTCAATTTCTTTACTTGAAAATAGCTCTATATGTTTTCTTAATATGACTTTAATATCATTCCTAATAGGTATTTGGCCATTATTTTGTCACAAATTCACTGACCACTTATTTTCAGAAATATTCCCAAGAATATATGCCAACATATCTATTTGTTCTCCAAAGGTGGAGAAATGGTGCATATTGAAAATTAGAGGACTGGTTTGGAGTAAAGAAAATAGAGAAGGAAAATGTAAACATGGTAACAGAGGAACAAAAGAACTCACATAAACCAAAGAAGAATAAATAAAGAGAAAAGACACAATGTACTGAAGCAGGAGAATATGGTTAATGGATAAGAAAAGGAAGCATACACAGCAAAAAAATTAATGAAATCAATGTTAGATAAATCTATAGAGACATAAACAGGTGTATTAGTCTGGGTTGACTAGAGAAACAAATCCAGGGAGATACTCATATGTGTATAAGAGTTTTATTTATAAGCGCAATTGAATGTTGAGAAGACATCCCAGCTCAATCCAGATCAAGTCCATAAGTCCGATATTAGCCTGTATGTCCAATACCAATCTATAAATTCCTCTTCAGACTCATGCAACACATGCAATGACAGCGAATGCAGGAAGATCACAGGCCAAGGGGTGGAAAGTCTTAGTGGTGTTGTAAGCATCTCAGCGCTGGCAGGGGTTTCCACGTGGCTCCTTCGGGTCCAGTGCTCTAGCATAGCTCCCTGTGTCTTGTCCACAGGAATGTCTCACAGGGAGTGTGTCAGTGTTTCACCTCCAGCAAGCTGTTTATTTCCATCGCTCCTCCCAATGAGGTAATCAATAATCAAGCTGTTAACAAGCTAACCTCCACCCCCTTTTCTCTTAAATCTCCAATTGAGAACAGATTATGTAACAACCACAATGGGAATAACCGCTCCTTGCAGGTACGGCAACGCTGATTGGGGGAAAATAGGGAACTAACAACGAGTACAATAGCAAAGTAAATATTCTAAAATGGATTGTAGTGATGTTTGTGCAATTCTTCCTGGTGTGGTTGAGCTATTGGATTGTGTGATATGTGATTTATATCCCAATAAAACTGTTTAAAAAAAGAAAGAAGACACAACGAAAGCACATTGTGGATGCTCAGTTATCCATGATGATAGCTTTAGATTATTCTACTAATGTTAAAGAACTTTAAGAAATGTTTCCATGGATTCTATCTTTGAAAACTTTTGAGAACAACTGAGGCGTTTGCAACCTTTTAGATAGAAGAGATTAATTTAAAATAATTTCTAATATAATAAGTGATGATATCAATAGTCTACACTTAAAAGTGGAGCCCTTTCTTTCTCTTCTTGAATTTTGTGTATATTCATTGTTATCTATGAATAAAACCTTTATCTATCTATCTATGTTAAATAACGGCCCATATAGTTTTCTATCTATCTTAAAGGTTGGTTTTCTTTTTGTCTTAATTTAAATGAGCACAGATACATGCATCTGAAGAGCAATGTTTGTTAGGTTTGGGGGTTTTGTTTCATATTATTTTAACTTTAAGCTAATCAGCCTGGCAAAGCTCTTCTGCCTCTTCAGGAATATTCTTTGTGCCAGTGTTGACTCTACTTTGGGGAGTGTCTATGACCACAGCCTATTACTATGACAGAAGAAAATAAAATTGATTTTACTTTCCTTCCAGCCCTATTGATGAGGTTTGTAATTGAGGTATTTGTTGTGATGAAAGAGCATATGAGCTTGTTTTTGATAAGAAAGAATTTAGGAGGCGATGATCTCTCCGGAATCCATTTCTGTATTTGTAATACCTTATTCTATAATCCTGTTCAGCTACGGTTCTTCAAATATTTTTCCCATCTAAATAATAATAGCATTTATCTGTTGCCATATTTCTTGTTAAGATCTGATGCATATCTTGTTAATATTATATTGACAATAATATTTCAGTATTACAGTATTATCTACATGTTTGCACCAAAATCTTAGCTGTGAGATTTCTTTACAATTCTCTGGATAGTGAAAATGAAACATAAACCATTATTTCATTTAATAAATACAAAGGAAAACAAATGGGGAAGAGCCGTTATCCAAGTAGATGAAATGAAGAGAACTCTAGAAATTCTCTGTAGTCTTCATGCTTTTATACACTATTTTACATATTGTGCCATTAATTGCATTTATTACCTATGTAGATAAAATATTGCCTATCATATATTTGGTATGCTCAAGCTATTAAAATATAATTTCATTTATACATATTTTAGGAACGCATGTGTTGTGGGACATTGGTCAATGAACCCAAAGCTGGGCGCCATAGAGTCAGCCCCACACTGGCACAACGATCTAAGTGCTCAACTAATTAACCAAAAGTCAGCAGTTGGAACCCAACCAGAAAGAAAGACGGAAAGAAAGTGTGGCTGAGAAACCCGACAGAGTCCAGCTCTACTCTTATTCCCATGGGTCCCCATGAGTCTATCAATTAAAGCAAGCAATCATTAAATAAAACTCAGGCTATTCATTATCTCTGGTTTAGTAGAGCATGAGCAAGAGATTCTAAGTTACTGGTATTGTAACTTAGATGATGTGGCATACACGTTTTGTATTTGATTTATTTAAATAGTAAGTAGAAATTCTTGATCTTTCCTGTGTTGCATAAGTATATTTCCACCAGGAAAAAAAGTTTATATAACTATGGCAAGAAAACCGTTGCTCGGATTGTGATCTCAGATCCTGAGATCGCTCCTTGGATTTATTCTACTACCTAAGCATTTCATCCCTGATGTCACTGAGGCTGTGTTTATTATCAATAACATACTTATGAAATAATGAGATTATCAAGCAAAATTTAATAATCGATAGAAGTAAAGCAAGTGCTATGGACATAAAAGAAAAATCCACATAATAATAAATATTTTATTTACAAAGGTCTATGTAGTTACTATAGAACTTTTTAACATGATTCATGATATCTGCACGATTTACTGCACCTTGTTTTTCTAGCTGGCTTATACTATTACAGACAGTCAATGGAAGAAAATTATTTTCTAACCACTCTTGATGCTGAAATTTTAAATTATTAACTTCATTTTGTACTTTGATTACCAAAATTTTGTCACTTCCAATAAGTTTTATAGCATTTTGAAAAAGAGCTCTTGATTGTGTACAAACTCTAGCCAAATTTTTGAAGATTCTTTAAAAAAAAACAATGTACTTCTCTCAATTATGGTGGTTCTTTATTTATTAGAATTTTTATTTTCTTCTGGGTCCCTCAAAATAATGAATGCATATAGTCAGTTTTGTTTAAGTAGTTGAAGCATGATTATTTAACAACTTGTATTTATAAGCATAGGGTATCTAAAATAATTTTGAATCTGTTTTTCATATATATTGTTTTCAGTACTGTGATAGTAGTATAGTTTTAAAGAAACATGATTTTTCACAATCCCTTTTTCATTCAAATTACTAATTACTAAAATTAACATAAATGTATATTGCCATTTCCCATTTTTTAATTGTATTACATTTGTTTGGTTATTTTCTTTCTCATTCTATATTTTCTCAGTCTATATTTTACATGTATTTCATGTATGTAAATTATATATGTATATATACATATATATATTACATAGCATTTTGCCATTACTTCCTATTTAAGTTGTTCATGATTCACCTAGAGGAAAAATATTTAGCTATGTATTTATATCTCAAGTGCCAGGAGAAGGACACCATGTTTGGTAAAGAAGAGGGGCAGTGAAAAGAGGAAGGCTTTCAGCAAGATGGATTGACGCTGTTGCCGCAACTATGGGCTCAAACATAAGTACGATTGAGGATGGCACGGGATGGGGCAGTTTTTTTGTTCTTTTGAACATAGGGTCACTATTAAACAGAACCAACTTTTGCTGCAGCTAACAATACAGCAGGATCTTACATCATAAGCAAATAAATCTATGCTTATAGACCTTGGGTGATAGCAATTTGGCATTGTTTTTTTTAAAAAGAGAGAGAGAGAGCAGCTAATTAAACTCTAAGTTCATTTTGCTCTGGAAATATTGCTTAATATTCTTATATAACCCAAATAAGTTTATAGAAAAGTATGACAGTTTCACAGGCCAGAATTCCCAGGACATTTATGTGAATCGGCTTAGAATGGGACTTTTTTTATGTGTGCCCTGTATTTTTCATGTAGATCAGCAATCTTATAGTTATGTTTTCCTTGATAAGATAGTCAGAGCAGTCAACAATTTTAAAAACTGCAGAATAGCAGTCTATTTTTTAAAATCTAATGTATCAGCAGCAGTCTTAACCTTAGGACTAAGCAGAGGTAATACAATGCAATTAGAACACACAAAGAGAGCCCCTAGCTTCTGGTACATCTCCCTTTGACCTATGTTGCTATTGCTCTATCATTAACGTTTAATTCCCTAAGGGTTCCTTGTGTACTCAAGGTTCCCTGATAAAGTGCAAAGTTTTTAAAACTTGTAACTGACTTTTTCAATTCTATTTTTCAGTTTTTGTTATTACCACACGCTATTACACATTGCTGTTTTCAAGAGGTATTGGTCAGAAATGGGTGAGATTCAACTCAGTCTTCCACAACTAGACCTTTCTAACCATAGTTCCGCTCAAATAATGAATCATTTCTTGAACCACATAAAATAAGTTTACATTGCATATTCACACCTTCTATACAGTATTATATTTGAGTGTTGTTTCTTTATCAGTAAAATTGGAGCTCTTAAGTACTGCACTAGTATACATCTAGATGCATTTAATGCCCAGCAAGTATAGTGGAGGAGTAAATGCTAATTGCATAAATAAATGAATATTAATTAATACAATAAGAGAGGGTATCAGTGATAGGTTCATTGTGTATCCAGGCCTCCATAGGAACACGTGGGTGGAGTTTAATCAGGTGGTAGCTTGATTGGAGAGTGACTAAGATCAATAACTTCCTGTGGCTGCCATCCTGTCTCTCTATGGTGATGGGGTCAGATTGCTGCTGCTGCTTAATCTAGTTCTTTGCCTCAACTGTGTGCTGCACTACCTGTGGGCCAAGCCAACCTTTGAATTGTGTTTCCTAGAGCTTGGGGCTCCTTTGAGACCTGCTTCAACTCTTAAGTTCGAGATCTCATGAGGGCCCGTACACTAAGCTCCCATGAGCAGTCCGATGCTTAAAGCTTTCCCAACAGAGTCACCAATGCTCTAACCCTTGGAAAACACCAGCACGTTTGGTAAAGTAGAGGATCAGGAAGAAAAAGGAAGACCTTCTGTAAGAAGGATTGACATTGTGGATACAAGAAGGGAGCAGGACCAGGCAGTGTTCCATTCTGTTGTCTAGCTTATTACTATGAGTGTGAGCCAACTTAACATCATCCAATTACAATTACATTTAATTTTTTATGAAAATATAAGTCTTTATTTAAGCATTTTAAAATTGGCCTTCTAATTTTTTAAAGAAGAAAGAAAATCATATGTGACACAACAATCACAAAAATAAGTTTTGATTCAGTGCTTACAGGATAGTTCAACTGTTCTTCACTGGCCTTCAACAACTAAAAGAGTTTCATAATTGTATTATACATTTCCCTCTTTCTGACTAGGCAAATTACACCTACGACCTGATTTGGAAGGACCTCTGGTGGCATATCCATTAAGTAAGCCTTGGAGTGCTAATCTTCAAACTGTAAGGTCAGCAGTTCAAACCCACCAGTAACTCTGAGGGAAAAAGATGACAGTTTCCATTCCCATAAAGGTGAACAGTGCTGGAAACCTTGTAATGGGTCACAATGAGTCAGAATCCACTCAATGGCAGTGAGTTTGGTTTTGGGTGGACCTGATTAGGAAAGAAATAAGAATAAAGCTGCCTTTCTTTTTTTCTTGTTGCTGCTTGTTTCTTTGTTTTAATTTCATTACCTTATTTTGTTTTCTTTTGTTTGTTAAAATAGATATTATATTATCTTCATATATATGTACATGTATGTCTATATCTATATTTTTTTAAGTGCACAAACTATCCCTTAAATCTCAGGGGTTCCAAACCAAAAAACAAACTCACTGCCATCTAATTGATCGTGACTCATAATGGCCCCATAGGACAGAGTAGAAAAGGTCCTTAGAGTTCGGAGGCTACAAATCTATATGGGATCAGAAAGCTTCATCTTTCTCCCATGGATCTCCTAGTGGTTCCAAACTTCTGAGCTTTTGATTAGAAGCCCAGTGCCAAATCCACCAAGTCACCAAGACTTTTTCTCATGGGGCTATTCATATATATACATACATACATACATACATATTCATATATACATTTATATTCTTCTAGCATTTTTCTACCAGATTAATATCTCTGGAGGAGTCTCTTTAAACTAAAATACATACTGTTAAATCTAATATTCCCAATAGCAGATGATTACACCAATCATGGCCTTATTCTAACATCTATGAGAATATTTAAAGTACCACAATTCATCAAATAAAGGCTGATTTTTATGCCAACCCAGTGGTGTTCAATCTTTTGGGGATACAAAAATTGTCTGTGGAGCTCTTTTAAGGAGCACATGCTTCAGAAATTCTATTTCAGAAAGTACACAGGGTATATAAATCAATATTTTTAAAGGTTTCAAAGATAATTATAATGCCCAAGAAAGGTTGAGAACTACTGTGATCAAATATTAAACTTTGGAAAAGGTCTATAAATGAGATAAGGTAATACAAGAATCAATAGTATGCCATATTATTTTACTTTGTGTTATTTCATTTGGCTTAATTATTCATCGTGTATTCCTCTAAAAGATTCTTTAGGGGTGTGGGTAAATTCTAGAAGACCCTTAAAAAAAGTAGTATTTCTGAATCCAGATTTAAGACTATCCCCCTCCACAATAGAGCTCTTCTAAGTAATGACTGATTCCTGCGAGAGAGAACCATATGCATAGTCCTATCTGGAAGCAAACTTCTTGATAAATCTAACCTGCTTATTGTCTCCCTTAAAACATATTGGGGCAATGGTTAAGTTGTAAGACCTCCTCCATATATGTGGTGTAGTGTACTCTAAAAACATAGAGGCATAGTGGTTACACAGTGGACTATACTCCCAATGTTAGCAGTTCAAAATCACCAGCTGCTTCACGAGAGGAAGAGGGTGCATTGTACTCTGCTAAGAGTCACGCTCTGGAAAACTCGCAGTGGGGTTCTACTTTGCCGTGCAGGATTGCTATGAGTCAACATTGACCTGGTAGCTTTATATCTTTGATTTGAGAAAACCAAAAGCACAACCGTGGCACTTTATGACTGGAAGCCACTTAAAGAAATATTTCTGAGACTTGAGTTTTACTAAGAGTAATGATGACCATTGAATCTCCACAGCTCATGGCCTCCACTTTCATCTTGAAAACACTGAAATACCTTAAGGGGGTGAACACAAAAACAGTGATTAAGAAAATAAGTTTTCTTTAGATCTTCCAGGACATCTGTCTGTGCCTGTTCAGCTTGGCTGCATCTCAGTTGGCGATTTACACAATAGTCTTCATTAACTTTTATATCAAAATTCCTTTACAAAAAACACATGATTAATGCTTGGCAATCACTGTTGTGGCTATGTCCAGTCAAAGCAGTTTTAACTCATTGGGACCCCTTCGACAACAGAACAAAATCCTGCCTAGCCCTGCATCGTCCTTACACGTGTGGCTATGTTTGAGCCCATACTTGTAGCCGCCACTGCCAATCTGGCTCCTTGAGGGTATCCATCCTGTATCGCCAGGTCTCTTTACCAAACACAGTATCATTCTCCAAGTACGCGGCCCTCCTCCTAACCTGTCCAAAGTACATGAGAAGAAGGATCATCGTTTTTACTTCTAAGGCTAATTCTACCTAAGCACACTTCTTCAAAGACAGATTTGTTCATCCATCAAAGTAAATATCTCATAAGGACACAACTGAGGGGGAGTGTGGAGTGGAGATCCAAAGCCCTTCTGTAGACCACTGGCCATCCCCTTACAGAAGGGCCGTGGGAAGAAGATGAACTAGTCAGGGTGCAGTATAGCACTGATGAAGCAGACAACTTTCCTCTAGTTCTTTAATGCCCCCCCCCACTATCCTGACCCCAATTCTACCTTATAAATCTGGCTAGACCAGAGCATGTACACAGGTACAGATAAGAGCTGAAAACACAGGGAATCCAGGACAGATAAACCCCTCAGGATCCATATTGAGAGTAACCATACCAGGAGGGTAGGGGTGGAGTGGGCGGAGAAATTGGGAACTGATCACAATGATCAGAGTAACCCCTCCCAGAGGGATGGGAAACAGAAAAGTGAGTAAAAGGAGACATCAGCCGGTGCAAGACATTAAAAAATAATAATTTATAAATTATCAAGGGTTCATGAAGAAGGGAGGGTGTTGGAGGAAGGAGAAAAAATGAGAAGCTGATACCAGGGTTCAAGTAGAAAGAAAATGTTTTGAGAATGATAATGGAAACAACTGTATAAATGTGCTTGACACAATGGAAGGATATATGGATTGTGATAAGAGTTGTACGAGCCCCCAATAAAATGATTGAAAAAAATAAAAAAGAACACAGCTGCAATTAAGTGAATGTTCAATAATATTACTTGGATTAGTTAATGCATGCCTTCTACTAAGTTACATATTCTTAAGTATTTAAAAATTTGAGTCAACCAGAGTGCAGTAGAGCACCAAAGAAACACACAATATTCCTCTGGAACCTTGAGCTTTCCTCACCTCCCATTATCATGACCCCAATCCTGCCATTACCGCGGGCTAGACCAGAGCATGTACAAAGGTGCAGATAAGAGTAAATGCCCAGGACACATAGACTCCTGGAGCAGGAATGGCAGGATCAATACCAGGAGGAGAGAAGTGGAGGTAGGCGGGGAAGGAAGGGGGAACAGATTGCGATGATCAATACATGATCACACACCCCCCCCCCCCACACACACACCCCAGGGGCATGAACAACAGAAACTATGGGGGAAGGGAGACAGCGGTCAGTGTAAGATATGAAAATAATAATTTATCATTTATCAAGGGACCACAATGGTGGGAGAGTTGAGGGGAAAAAAAGAGAAGCTGATATCAAGGACTCAAATAGAAAATAAATGTTTAGAAAATAATGATGGCAGCATATGTATAAATATGCTTCATACAATTGATTTATGGATTGTTATAGAGTTATAAGAGCCCCTAATAAAATAATCTTTTAATAAAAAATAATGAAAATATTGTGTCCTGTAGGGTTACGGGAGTCCTAAACTCTCTAACGGGTCCACAGGAGCGAGTTTGCAATTGTGGGAAATAGTAGAGCTAGACAGACAGCAGAGCACAGGGCGCTCATCCCCATGTCAGGAATGAGTGAATGTATTTTCCAATGGGACCAAAAGATCTATTCCAAAGGCATAGGCATCATACAGCAAACATATTACATAGTCAATGGGTAATATTATAAGCAGGCAACATAATAAACCGACAATAAGGTGACTCAGTGTCTTGACTTAGTGCTAGTTGACCTCAGACGCCCCTGAACCCTACCCAGGAGTTGGCTACATTTTATAGTGAGTTTTCCTATACGATCCAATTGCTGCTATCAACAGATAACCTCCAGGAACGGAGACTAGCTAGGTTCAGGAATGATTCCTCTTATATGGTAGCTCATGTTTGATAGTTCCTTTATGGGGGGAGAATGACTGAATAAATAAGTATTAAGACTTATTTATATCTCATAACCCTGAGGGTATTTCTCCACCAGAGTCGGCTTTCCAGGCCCATAATTATGAACATAGAGGATTTGATGTAATACATTCTCAACTAGTCCTTCAGTTTAAGTACATTCTCCACTAAAAACATAAAACTTGCTGTGAGTCTATTCCAACTCATAGTGATCCTGTAGGACAAGAAAGAATTTCCCTGTGAATTTCTGAGAATGTAATTCTTTATGGGAGTAGAAAGTCTCATCTTTTTCCTACCTAGAAGCTAGTGATTTTGAACTACTGACCTTCCAGTTAGCAGCCCAATGACTAACCACTATGCAATGAGGGCTCTTGTCCATATGTCAGCATGCAATAATTTGAGAGCTCCACAATGTGGACTATAGCTATCAATCAGTTTTTGTTGTTGCTGCTTTCTTTTTTTTATGTCAATGCAACCTCCTGAGATTTGAAGTTTTATAAGACAGATGAATCTGATTTTACCCTTGGAAACTCATAACAATCTCTGTTGTAATTCAGAGGTCTTATCATTATTCTTTTGATAACTATTCATGACATCAATAGAGAGATTTTCCCCAAAACAAATAAAAAATTACCGCCAGACAAGTCTTAACATGCCACTTTGCTATCAAGCAGTGAAGAATGATAATATGGGCTGGATTTTATTCTATTTTCCATTTCTAGTTCCAATAAATGATCAATACTCATTCTGTGTAACTTAGTCTCATAAGTAAAGGAAATGTCAATATCCCAGTGTGAGGTTTATCAAAGCTGAATGCTTCTCTCTATATATTCTGGTCCCACATCTAATCCCTGACCCAAGTATTATTCTAATTTTCTAATGCAAATTTTAGAATGGAGAAGACATTTTTCCTCTAAACCATAGAAAAACATTTCTAGTGATTCTGATTCATTAACAGAGGCAATAGAAATGAAGACTTCTCCTTAAAAAACTAATCAGCATTAAAAAAGCAAAAACCTACCAATAAGGTCTCTTAACATTATCAGCACATGCATAATCAGGATATTATTTATATGATATATTTTAAATCAATAACATAGAGAACTAGTATAGCATTTTACATTTTGTAGCATGTGTACTTTTATTAGGTAATAACTGCCAAAAGGAATATTGCATTGACTTGTGTCTTTCAATGGGCATAAATAGCAAAACAGTTCTATATCAGCATAAGAAGTGTAATCAATCATTCAATGAAATCTCTATTCTCAATTAGAAAATTCTATTAGAATTCCAGCACTTTTTGTTGGCTACTTTTAATATTATGATTATTTTAATACAATACAGTAGTTTATATGTATCCATTTTGATCACTGGCCATTGGTCAGAACAATGACCTGGTTTCTGTAGAAATACTGTGGCAGCACTGATACCGTGGCAAAGCTGGGCTGTTACTCACTAGCGGCTCCAGTAAACTCAAACTTGGATAGCATTAACGGTGGCTTGAAAACATGTGTCTTTGCTTCAGGGCCAGCCTTCTGTTAAAATTAGCAAGTCTCCTGTGAAATTGAGAACCACTTTCGAATTCGAGTTGTACACAAGTAGATGACTTGTTTCTTACTATATGCATCGCCTTTCTTTTAGTCTCTCATTTTTCCTTCCTTTTATATTGACTATCAACAAATCCAAAGATACCTGAGTATATCGCCAGTAAAGCCAGACATGTCAGTTAAATCTTGAAGAGAAATTCAACCATCTCTGTTGTGATCAAATTCAAAAAGTTTGTAAGCATCTTAATTATACTGTTAATCCTATTATCTATCATATAATAAGTATATTTCAATATCTTGATAATCTCTGTTTTTAAGTATGATCAAATATTGGAGGGGAATATTGGCTCTCACATTGTATTTCAATAAGCTAACTTGGCTGATATTTAAGAAATAGTTATAATGAAATTTGATACAGGATAGTTTATCAGAAAAAAATGTCTGACAAGAATGGGGCAATTGATGTTATTTTAATAAAGGGGTTGTTTTCAATATAAAGGGAAATATCAGTGGAGCGCTGGCAGCATAGTAGGTAAAGCATTGGGCTGGGAACCACAGGTCAGGGTCTCGAAACCCAGCTGCTCCATGGAGGAAGAGAGGACTGTTAGTCCAATTAAGGACTCTAGTCTGAGAAACCCACCAGGGCATTTCTACTGTGCCCGAGGCTCCTTGTGAGTCAGAATTGATAGCAGGGAGTTATTTTTTCAGTTATTAGTGGTAACAAAGAAGGATCGTGCCTTCAGTAGCATGATATAATGCAGAAGTATAAAGGGAAATGGTAGAGTAAGGTTTGGTTCCCAAAACCTAAGATCAGAGAGAGTGACAAAGAGAGGAACATCTCGTATAGTAGGACTCTGACATAAACATTGGTCCACACATAAGACAGATGGTGCAATTTCTATGTTGCTACTGTGTACCATTGATTTTTTTCACTCATACTGATCATAATTGTTTATAGTGCTCTTTACATATATACTTTTTTTAAAACTACTTTATTGTTATATCAGTGAAAGTTTGCCCATGAATTTGGATTCCTAGTTAACAAATCCTACACTATTCCTGCACATATTGTTTATAGACATTAGTTATAGTTTCTGCATTGTTCTCACATTCTCATTAGGTCCTACTTGCTGTTATGTTTTACTTTAAGTGATCTGGCTTCCATGTGTCCTTTTCATCTTTGCTTTATAGTAATCCTTCGCCTTGTTGCCCCTTCCCAATAACTTTTTACATGTATAAGGGAAGGAAACACCTCCACCCCCCAAAATGGTTTTCCTTTTCAAATATAAGTATTTACATTTTTTTAATAAACCAGCTTTATAACCTTCAAAGTACTCTCCATTACACCAACTACATTTGTTAATTCTGTGATTCCATTCTTGGAAACAATTTTCAAACTCATCTGTTTGGATGACCGACAGCACCTCCCTCATTTTTATTCTTCACTGGTTCTATGTCATCAAATCACTGTCCTTTCAGGTCCTTCTGAATATGAAGAAACAAAAAGAAGTCACACTGAGCAAGGTCAGATGAGTAAGGTGCCTTGGGTGAGAGAGGCATGCTGTTTTCTGCCCCAAACTGGCACACTGAGAGGGCTATGAGCACTGCATTGTGGTAGTAGCAAAACCAATCCCCCATCTGCCACCAATCAGGCCTCTTTGTCACACACTGTTACACTTTCTTTTCAGAAGCTCTAACTAGAAAACTTACTTAACAGACTGACCTGGTGGAATGAACTCCAAATGCACTATTCCCCTCACATCATAAAACAAATAAGCATCGTTTTGATCTTTGATTTCACTTGACAAGCTTTTGGGGGCAAGGTGACAATTGTGTCTTCCACTTGCTTGACTGATGTTTGCTTTCAGGGTCACAAAAATAGCATCATGTCTCGTCACCAGTAATGACCTTGAGGAAAAGTCTGAGATTCTTCGGAGCTGTTCTTTCAAAGCACGGAGGCACTTTTCCTGGTCAGTCAGAAGCCAAGGCACAAATCGCTCACTCCCAAATCTTTCCTTAAAATTTGCAGAAGCCAGCTCCAATATAGAGCAGATAACCTCCCCATCTCCCCAGTGGTCTGTAATTTGTCTTCAAGTTTAAGTGCACACATTGTGCCTACATGTCATCTGTTATGGAAGTTGATGGATGTCCAGAACGAGATTTGTCATCAATTGACATTTTACCTTTTTAGAAACAAGAAACCCACTCCCACACTTGAGCTTTTGCCATGGCGCTGTCTTTGTAAGCGGTGTTCAACATCACAACAGTTTCTGCAGCATTTTTCCCAACAGGACACACAATTTCACAGCTGCACACTTTTCCCTTAAGTAGGCCATCACATGAAAAAGAGATATGAGCGAAACTGTGTTTATGAAAAATTCCCTGTGACCAGAGAGGACCTTTCCTGGCAATGCCATTGGGTGCACTAACTCAGAGCGATTTGCTTGATGCTCACCTAGCAGGGAAAATGCTCACTATTAAAGCTCTGGCCAGCAGAGCTTTTTCCATTTTTTGCGGGGGTGGGAAGCCCTTGTATATACAGATACATGTTTTTAATATAATTATAATAGTGGATAAATGAAGAACCTAGACATACTCTTGTCAAATTTTCTCTCAGTAGAAGAGTATCTCAAAATATCATAGTACTCTTCTGGCAAATAAAAAATGATTTTTATCTGCCTCTCTTTTACTCTTCTTGATTTTTATTAAATGTTTACTTGAATTTTGAGATTGGCTTTGCAGTAAAGTCTTTTTCTGCTCTTTCATGGTTATCATTATACACGACCAGGTTTAAAAGGGAAAAATAAATATGCATACCATTGGTTTGGAACATGTAAGTGTACACAATTCAGTATCAATTTGATTCAAATATAACAAAGCCCTTTATTTAATTATTTTCCTTGGACATTTTTTCTCTGAAGGTGAATTCTGATTGTCAAGGCTGTTCTCCTCAACTGATTTCTAAGTCTCTCCCATGAGTGAATGTGCCTTAATCAGAGACATTTTAGGGCCTTAAAAGCTTGCACACTTCTGAGGATACCAATATTGGTCTCTCATCATTCGGGACAAAAGAGAAAGAGAAACCAAAGACTCAGAGAAGACTTAATCTTCGTGGCTATCAATCTACACCAACCATGAGCCTCGTCTGCCTGAGACCAGAAGGACTAGGTCGTGTGTGTGTGTGTGTGTATCACACACATACATATATACATGCACACACATACTATATGTGTATGTGTATTTGTAAAAATCCTGAAAAATTCTATTATCTTCCAGTTCTATTTTCCACAAACTTTTGAAGCCTCTTCATATAACATTATATATGCAATAATACAGATTCTGTATTATATGTAATGCACACTATATTTTCATGTTGAATTACACAATATGATATATAACAGAAGATGCTGGCCTCCTGCCATTGAGTCAGTTTCACCTCACAGTAACCCATGCAGCTTTTCCAAGGCTGTCACTCTTTAAGGGAGCAGACGGCCTCGCTTTCTGCTGAGACGTAGATTTGAACTGTTAGCCTTATGTTGATCAGTCCAATGCTTACAGGACAGGAAAAGTCCATAGAAGATGCATCGCATGGTATGATTTGAAGAAAAGTTAAAATAGCTTAAATATATATAGCCAAATCGAACATGAGTTTATAATTATAATCTTTGATTTATAGGTGATGAATTAAAACTTTAAAAGGTATTTGATTTCATCCGGGTTTTGAAATAAGTACAGTGACTGAGCTTTTAACCTATCCCTTCTAATTCTTTTAGATATAATTATATGTACAGAATATAATTATATTCTGAGAAGTTAATCTTTCTTACTTCTATTTCTCTGCTTTTCTGTTTGAACTCAACTTTTGGGAGTTTTCAGAATGTCCATGATCTAAAGAGTGAAACATACTAATTTATAAAATATTAAAGGCACATTAATATTAAACGATACTTGAATGAGCAGCCAGCTACACAATGGGTATCTTTTGGAAGCACCTAATATAATTGTCATTGTCCTCAAAATGCATTTGGTAAATTGACATAGGTAGTAAATGTACAGAGTACATAGTCTCCTGGAGTCTGCTCCCACTCAAATTTATAGGGAGAACGTAGTAAGATTAAGCATTTCAAGTTTTCTTTCTGTTTCACTTTCAAATTGGAAATTTGTCCTGAAAGATCTACAAATAGCAAATTCAATTCACTCTGTTACTCTCCAGAGATTAGGAATGGCCCTGCTCTTCTGTGACTCAGTAGCAATCTAGGTGATACAGTGACTCAGTGTTTGATGGTATTAGTAGTGTTACAAATGGTAACTGCCCTCATTCACAGCCATCCAGTCAATTCAGACCCACGGTGACCCAATAGGATGACATAGAAGAGTCTTGTGCGTTTCTACGAAGGCAACCTTTCAGGAGTAGAAAGCCGCGTGTTTCTCGTGAACAAGCAGTGGTTTCGAACCTTGCCATTAAGCAGCCCATCTAGTCACTGCTACACCACAAGGGCTCCTAATATTCATGGACACTCATAAAGTTGTAAGTGCCAAAAAGAACAACCGATTTTGTCTAATTTTGAACTATTTTATCTTAACACGGTACCTAATGGATACTAGGTAATCGATATAACTTATTAATCAGTGAATAAACTTAGTACCTCCAGATGGGACATTTTCTCATTTAATTTGCATAGTAAACCTGGCAGCTTTATTAACACACAGTTATAGGAGAATGAACAGAAGTTTGGGAAGTAAATGTAACTCGATTAACCCTCAAAATCATCAAATCAAGAAACTATTTGAAACTAAGAATATCTTACTCAAAAGCCTTTTGCTTTTGTTGTTCAATTCAGACCCTTCTGTTGCCACTGAGACCACCTGGCATCCTTTCTTCTGGAAACTTCCAGGTCTTTCATTTATTTTCATTCTTAAAGTATATTCTCAAGTTCAGATCCTAAATTTCTATCTGAATATAACAGGTTCTCATGAGGATAGTTCTGGAGGAATATATAGTAGGTGATATGTGTGTTTGTAACATTAATTTATCTCATTTTTGGTACCCAGCTTGCTCCATCTCTTTTACCTGACTGTTCAGGAGTTCTACTTTATATCTCAAACTTTGAGGAACTAATTTTTTTCAGAGCTTCCACAATTTCCCATTTCAGCAGGGTTTTTTGGGGGGATTTTTTTTTCAGCCTAATCTAGCTTATTAGTCCATACTGATTCAATAAGTGAGTATTAATGGGTTAGCATGCTCCCTTTCCAGGTGTTTTAATTGCATTTTAATGAGGATATTGTGAAGGTAATATATTAATCTTCTGAATTGCCTCTAATGATGGGATTTCTCAGGCATTGAAACATTGAACAAAAAGTCTCCTATATTTACTATAATCAAGCATTCCTTCAGGGAAGTATTTCTCTGTGTTTTTCAAATTGTGGTTATTTTCTCACCCTTCCTGAACCTCACAACTAAAGGGTGGAACTGGGATCTTCTTCCTCTTAACTACTTGCTACAAACCCTGCTCTTTTGAGGCTCATGTTTTCTCTTTCCCAAATTCAATTTCTCAGTGCTCCTTGCTTATGAAAATGTCTATCTCAAAGTATTTCCTCTCCATCCTAAGTCCTTCTATCATCTTAGCCCCTTTACTATCTGCATGGATAATGTTTGATACATTGGTCTGTTGGTACTTGATCATCTCTTTTTAAAATTATTTTCTTCAGTCTGCTTTGAGGACTCATAAACTAACGTCAAACATTAGAATCAGCAGGACTGGATATAAGATGACACAGATGAGGCACAGGCTTATGGTACAATCTGTAAAAGACTGCAAGAATCTCAATAATCAATATATTTTTATGCAATGGATTTTTTTAAATTTAAAGGTTTATAATACATTCTGCCGAATCAAAGTCACCAGATTCAGGTTAATTCCAAATCATAGCGACCCCATAGGACAGGATAGAAAGAAGTGCCCCTCTGATTTTCTCAGACTATATAACTCTAGAAAGTCCTGTCTTTCTCCCAGGAATGGCTGGTGGTTTTGAACTGTAGACCTTGAGGATTGCAGCCCAATGCATAACTACTATACTACAGGGCTTTAATTAAATGGTTCCATTTATTTGACTTGGTCATAATTATTGCCTTTTATCATCAGTATATTTATAAATATGATTTTGTGTCTTTATTTTGCATGTTGGAAATGCTGCATTCAAACATCAGCAAATAACTCGCTACATTTTGTGCAGTACACAATATTTAAAATAAGATGTTAAAAATGTAAACAGATGTAAGTATGTTTCCTTGTAACTCAAATATATCTTTTATCAGTAACTACTTTTATTAATTGAAGTTAAGTCTAAAAATTAGTCTTAAAATCCAAAGTGCCATCAGTTTACACAGATAGCATGTATCTTCTACATTTGTTTACTAGCCTCTCCCTATCCCTAGGAGGTATGTCTGTAAATGCTCTATGACATTAAAACAAAAACAAACAAATAAAACTAGGAACATATTTTTAAAAGAAAGGCAAATGGCTTAGGGGCCCTTGCAGAAATATCTCCTGGTGTCAGGGAGCAGTTGAGAAACAATATAGAAAGTGCATGATCTCTATAAAAAATATAATAATGTCTGATTTCATCAGGTATTAAGATTGTCAGCTACAAGAAATCTGCTTGCAAGACTTCTGTGTGTCTTCACATCCTGAACAAGACATTCTGAAAGATGTTTGGTTTATGGGAAAGATTGTTTGAGGACACATTCTGTTTTGAGTTTTGTTTATTCATTGTTTTCAGCATATTGAGGCTTTCTTGGGAGTACAAATCACTCCCTCCAGACGTATTGTGTAATCTTTTTACTTCACATTTTTGTGTGGAAACTCCCCAAATCCCAGGTTGGAAAGATTAGTTTTTTTGGTATAAATCTTACTAATTTATTATGAGATATTCATCTACTCTCATCTCAGTGTTCATAAAATGTGTTTATTGCAATAAAACAATGTAAAATCATCATCCTAAATACTGTTGGTATTAATATTTTTGAAAATTAGATATCTTTTCTTTTAAAAGCATAAAAGACATTTTGATGCTAGAAAATTTTAATATTGCAAAAAATTTCCCGTGGAGCTTATAAATTAAATGTTTATGACAATCAAGGAAGAGCCAATAAAAACCAGATGAAAGCAAAAGATAAACAGATGACTGAATGACCCATTATGCTTGAATATTGCTATATTTCTTTAATTCACAATAAAAGGGTATATTTTCACATGTGTGTATATATGCATATATATTGTGCATAGTGTGTACAGTGTGTGTGTGTGTGTGTGCGTGTGTAAACCAAAACTCACTGCCACTGAATCTGCTTTTACTGATAGCAGCCCTTCTTGTAGGTTTGCGACTGAAAATCGTTATGAGAAAAGGTAGCCTGAACTTTCTTCCTGGGAGTGTCTGGTCATATTTCACAGCCAACTGTACCGTGATGAGGCAACACCCAATCCATAGTGCCACCAGTGATCCCTTTGTGTGTATACAAGGGACTTCAAAATATTTGTACAAAAATGAAATTAAAAGATTGTAGTTTTCATAAAAATTTTAATGTAGAAGGATACATGCACCATCCTTCAATTTCATCTTTTGACCAGTTTTTGGAAACCCTCTCATACCTTTCAGGATACTATGCTAAAAACCCTTGGCCTTCTGTAAATGCCATGATTTCTCCATCTCCATGGAAATTATAATAGAGCAATTATTTTTATAGATATTTATTTGAAACAAGATTAGAAAAATGTCAAAGGCCTAATGAAGAAAACACTACAATGAAATATAAAATTACAATATGAAAAAAACAATTATTGTTAAAGATCCATACAGTTTAAAACCATCGTAACATTTAGTAATAGTTGATTTGTATAGTTTAGTATAAAGATGATATTTAAGCATTTTCATATTTTCCCATAGATATCTTTAATTAAAAAAGAAATATATATGTAACATAGCATGACATACTTAACATACTGTATTATTCATTTATATAAAGTTCTAAAACAGTCAGGAAAAAAATCTATGACAAAATAAATCAGACTTGAAGTCTGTGGGTGGGGATATATGTACTGTGGAGATACACAGAAGAATTTTTTAAATCATGACTTTGTTTTATATCCTCCCAGAATAATGGGTTACATAAATGTACACATTTGCCAAATCTTTTGGACTGCAGTACTTAAGATCTTTGTAGTTCTCTGCATATAAACATATTAAAATAATGAATAATAAACATAAATTAGTCTTAGACTTACTGTGTTTTAGGGTATAAGAAACTCTTATTAAGTCTTAAAAAAGGAAAGTTAAGACAAACATATGCCCTCTGGATAAGAGAGACCATTACAAAGAGGTCATAATGGCATTGAAAGGTTTGCAGATATTTAGAAATGTAAGATGGACATGGTAAGGCAAAAAGCAAGCAAACACACAACAAAAAAAAAAACCCTGCCATAAAAGCATAACTGGGTTCACAAAAAAAGATCACTGAAGACAAATGGGCTCATAAGCAAATGTGGTGAAGAATGCTGATGGTGCCAGCTCTCAAAAGATATAATGCCTGGGGTCTTAAAGGCTTGAAGGTAAACAAGCAGCCGTCTAGCTCAGAAGCAACAAAGCCCACATGGAGGAAGCACAGCAGCCTGTGTGATCATGAAGTGTCAAAGGGATCAGGTATCAGACATCAAAGAACAAAAACATCATGCAATTGTGTGCTCACCACCTTCCCAATACAATCTCTGAAGACAAATGGGTGCATACGTAAAAGCGGTGAAGAAATTGATGGTGCCTATCTGTCAAAATATATAATGTCTGGTGTCTTAAAGGCTTGATGGTAAACAAGCGGTCAGCTAGCTCAGAAGCAACAAAGCCCACATGGAAGAAGCACACCAGCCTGTGTGATCATGAGGTGTCAAAAGGATCAGGTATTGGGCATCAAAGAACAAAAGATCAAATCATTTTGAATGAGGGGTAGTGCAGATTGGGGACCCAAGACCCATCTATAGGCAACTGGACATCCCCTTACAGAAGGGTTGTGGGAAGGAGACGAGCTAGTCAGGGTGTAGCGTAGCAACAATGAAACACACAGCTTTCCTCTAGTTCCTAAATGCTTCCTCCTCCCACACTATCATGATCCCAATTCCACCTTACAAACTTGCCTAGACCAGAGGGTGTACACTGGTACAGATAGGAACTGGAATCACAGGGAATCCAGGAAAGATGAACTCTTCAGGACCAATGCTGAGAATGGTGATACCGGGAGTGTAGAGGGAGGATAGGGTGGAAAGGGGGAGCCGGTTACAAGGATCTACATGGGATCTTCTCCTTTGAGGATGGGCAACAGAAAAGTGGGTGAAGGGAGATGTCAGACAGGGCAAGATATGACAAAATAATAATAATTTATAAATTATTAAGGGTTCATGATGAAAGGCGGAGTGGGGAGGAAGGGGAAAAACGAGGAACTGATGCCAAGGGCTCAAGCAGAAAGCAAATGTTTTGAGAATGATGGCAACAAATGTACAAATGAGCTTGATACAATTGATGTATGCATGGATTGTGATGACTTGTACAAGCCCCCAATAAAATGATTTTTTTTATAAAGCATAACTGGGATAGGCAATGCATCGTAGTTACAGATGGGACTACCAAAGTGTGACTGGGACCATAATTAGGACATATACAATGTTAGAATTGCTTGCAAGATTGGTTCAAGGCTTTCTTACCAAGACAGTCATGTCATGAATCCTGACTGTGCATGCCCAGTATGGAAGTCTCCATGAAGGACACGCCCAGGGGTAAAAAGTATGACCTCTCTAACTTGGAGATGTTGGTGGTTTTGAACTGCTGACTTTGCAATTGGTAGCCTCACACCTAACCCAAGAAACTAGCAAGACTCTTAACCTCAAGCAGAGAAGCTAGGATTTATAATACATTTTTTGGGGGGATAATCCAACTCATAATTACATTTAAGAAGATTAAATAGAATTCTATTTTATAATAAAATAAAAAAATTTAAATGACTCCATCATTATGGATTATGAGAATCAAAACACTGATATCAAAGGTTCCTGACCTTTTGGGGATTGGGTAGAACTGTCCCTGTGGGTTTTGGAGACTATAACACTTAACATAAGAATTTATTCAACTAACTGTCATTGAGTTGACTCATAGCAACCCCCTGTGGGTTTCTGAGATTATAATTGTTTATGAAGTAGCAAGGCCAGTCTTTCTTCTTCATGGCTGCTGGTGATTGTGAACTTCAGACCATGAGTTTAGCAGACCAATGTAAAACTACTGTGCTAGCATGATTCCTAGAGCTAAGAATTTAAGCTCTAATAAAATTGAAATTTTAAAATTTATATTTTAAATAATTTATATTTCAATAAGCAATGAATCAGTAGTATGATATATAGAAAAGAATAGTTGATAAAAAGAGAGCAGGGTAGGATCTGAAAGAATGTGAGATGATCTAGCAGGGAAAACTCTTTGACAATTGGCACTTGGGTCTCAAAACCAAACTCATTGCCATTGAGTCGATTCTGGTTCAGGGCATCCCTATAAGGATAGGGTTGAATTACCCCTGTGGGTTTCACAGATGGTAAATCTTTATTGGCTTCGAAATGCAATGTTTTTTTTCTTAGAAAAGCTAGTGGCTTCAAACTGCTGACCTTGACGTTAGCAGCCCAACACACAAGCACCATGCCACTAGGGATCTAGAGTGGAGCTACAAATAAATGATGTCTCGAGCAAGGAAGGTGATGGAAAGAAGAGTCTTACAGGCAGAGGGAAATTCTAGGATCAGACTAAAATGAGTACATGCTTAGCAAGTTTACAGTGCAGGGACATCAGTGAGACACAGTGAGAGAGGGGGAAATAGGAAGTACAGGGCGGGGACATCAGTGAGACACAGTGAGAGAGGGGGAAATAGGAAGTACAGGGTGGGGACATCAGTGAGACACAGTGAGAGAGAGGGGGGAAGTAGGAAGTACAGGGCGGGGGGGAGGGGGAATGTTAAATGTATTATATCTTATGAATCAATGTCTGAGAGAAATCTGTTATGTCCTATTATGTATAATTTTGCTTTCTAAATGGCATGAGTCTCTTTTCCTTTTAAGTGCACTTTAGTTCACATAACAGATAATTTTAACAACATAGACCCACTCAATGTAGTTTCAGCAAATGCTACAACTTTTATCAAATGAAGACCTCTCTTTCGGTGCAGGAAACAACACAGCAGGTGTTTCTCCCGTGGCATAACTCTAACTTCTTCACTTTGCACTGGTTACCTCTTGACATATTAATAAAATTACTTAAATATCTTGATCCACTTTCTTATTGCTGCTTCTACAAGTATCTTTATAGGTAATAGATCAAAATCTTTAGGGGATCATTAGAAAATTCTGCAAGAAACAAAACAGCTGTTTCAACATTATAATGCTTGATTATAAATCAGGGTCCTTGAACTATTAAAAATAGATTTAAAGGGTGACACTTCTTAATTAGCGGAGTCTTCATTATCAACAGCTGCTATTACAGAAAGGACACAAATGCGTAACTTTAACAAACAGGATTTTATTTTCACACAGATTCAGAAACCGAAAGTTTGAATTCAGTGTTCCAGCTTTTTCTCCCTCTCTTAGCTCTAGAGGAAAGCTTAAAAGAGAAGTGTCATATATCTGCTACATCAATCCTGCATCAGTAATATATCAAAGACTATCTTTTGCAAACGGAACTATAATTTCAGTCAGGCCTCCAAAAGCAAACCTATTGATGTACAGTTGATTCTGACTCAGAGACCCGGTTGGGCATGGTAGAAGTGCCCCTATACATTTCTGAGACTGAAATCCTTAAAGGAATAGAAATCTTTACCTTTCTCCCTCAGAGCAGAGGGCGGTTTTGAACTATTGACCTATAGCTTGCAGCGAATAACATTAGTCAGTACACTATCTCCGGTCTATAGGCTAGGACTTATAACATATCTTTGGGAGGATATATTCCAATTCATACTATTTAATAAAATAGGTTATAATTTGATTTTTAACAAAACATTTTAATGACCTCATCATAAAGATGTAGAAGACACAAAAGCATTGATAGAAAATGCTCAATGGAAACAAAAAATATGTTTAATCAAAAGTTGTTTAGAATAGCTATTTTTATTAAATTCAATGCTGTCACAAATTATAGGTCCCATGTCCTAATCATCACAATCTATTTTATTTGTCTACAAGAAATTCTGCTTTGATTTCTGATGAATATACCTATTCAGGGATAATTTATATAAAATGCAAGCTCTCATGTACATACTATGTTTACTTATCTATATAGTTGACTCTGGGGAGCAGTTCTAGTCTGTTCTATCTGATTATTGTGCGTTGAAACAAAGTGGACGGCAACAGTGATCATTGAAGTTATTCAGAATGTTTCTGTACAACCACAAATATATACCGATTCTCTTTGAACCCATTATTACAACACACACACACACACACACACAACACTCCAGTTAGAGAAAGATAAGCTATTGCTGCCCTCTTGAGAGACCAACTGGCTGTTTAAGTGAAGTCACAGTGGAGATAATGAGCTAGGTGGGAGAATCAATAATTCAGAGTGTGATCCGATATTTATAGATATAAAAATGGAATCTTTGTAAAATAAAGATGATTGGACTTCTCACTTCAGAAGAAATGGTCAAAAGAGTCAAACCCACCAGAGTGATGCCTGTGACGAAATTGCCAAATTTTTGTTCTACCATAGGACAGAGGATTGGAATTTTTGAATTCATTATTCTGAATCTATTTTTTCCTAGTTGAAGAATATAGAAATAATAATCCTATTTGTATTCAATGGATTCAATTAGAATCAGAGTGAGTAACAGAAGTTTAATGCTGTGCTGTTTTAAGTAGCACTGTGCTTTAGCTGTAGGGTCTATAGCTTAAGGTCGCATCCATAGCAAGGACTACCCAGCACGCACAGACCATGTTTGTTAAGAAAATCGACAGGCTGCAATGCAAGTGAGAAATGCTCAGGATCCAGTTGTTTATCAGAACATGTTAGAAAATTCTTCCAAGACTGCTTATAAATGCCCCAAGGAGTGTAACACTGATGGAAACTTCCACCAAAGCTTTCAGCACATGTTCCAAGAGTCAGCAAACCCAGTTCCCTGAATTACATGCCCTGAGGCACCACAGTCCAGGAAACCTCCCGTTGAAGGTGCTCAGCTTCACTTCTGTGGCTCTTAAAGCCCAGGTTTCCCAATTAAGTGCCCAGAAGCACCCCACTCCACGTCAGCCTTCTGCGCAAAAGCGTTCGGCTTTATTGGCTCGCTTGGGCTGGGAAATACTCTATGGCTCCTGGTTCTGTTGCCGCTCCTCTCATGTAACAGCTGTCTTCTGGATCCCAGATTGTGCAACTTCACCTGCCAGAGGACACTCTCTGCTCCTTGCTCTTGTTGTAATGAGATTCCTCCCTTTTGCTTGTCAGAGGACTAATTTTATACACAGCGGGAGGGCACTCCAGAGACCCCTGTTCACAAGCACTCACAGGTGAATCTTATCAGCATCTTACTCCACCTTCTTACTAGATCTAGGAAAAGGTCATTTGGTAGAAGTTAGAGCCTTTGGATAAAGAGCCAGCCGCGTTAAACAATTTATTAGCCCTGCGAATACTAAGAATAACTCAAAAATTATTAAATTTTGTTAGCGCAATAGTTTACTAATAGTATGAGAGTATAGTGAAATGTTCATTAAATTTTTATAGATTTTTAAATTTTATTTTTCAAGTATGTGCCATTTCTAATGGTACAGAATACCCTTATCCTTTGAAAATATGACATATAATAATATATGAAATTTATCATATATGCATAAATAATGCTTAAGATGGAATTTACTTTATCCTTGTTCTGTGCTAAGGATGTCTCATGACTTTTAAAACTTAATCCTTATGACAATGTGTGTTAGTCTGGGTAGACAAGAGAAACAAATTCATGGACACACATATAAAGGGTAATTGTACATTCAGAAAGCATCCCAACCCAGTCCATTCCAAGACAATAAGTACAATATTAGCCCATATATCCCATACTGATCTATAAAATCCTCTTCAGACTCACAAAACACATGCAATGACACCGAATGCAGGTTGATCACAGGCCAGTGGGTAGAAAGTCCTTGGATCCAGTGGCGGGGTAGGCATCTCAGTGCTGGCAGGGATCTCCATGTGGCTTCTTCAGCATGCAGGACTGCATCAGGGTAGGTCCATGTGGCTTCTCAGGGATGTCTCACAGGGAGTCAGCCTTGTCAGCAGAAAGTCTCCAAGGGAATGAGCAGAGTGAAAGTGTATCTCCTGGCTCCAGGGAGGAAATACTGGAGTTCAGGGAATTCTCAGGAGAAGGCCGTGCCCACAGAGACCTCATTGGCTATGACCCGATTGACAGACTAGACTCCACCTCTTCACTCTTAATCCTCTCAAGTCCCAAATTGACACCAGATTGTGTAACTACCACACAATGCAAAGAATAAAATTATATTCTTATTTTAATGCTGTCAAGTATCAATTCAATTCCAACTCAGGAGAACCTTATGGGTTTCAGAGTAGAAGTATTCTGCTTAGTTTTTGTTCCATAGTTTTCATAGTGATCTTGGTGGAAGCGATTGCTGTGATTTTCTTGCTAGCTTTCTCTGGATGGGTTAAAACTATGAAGCTTCAGGTTAGTGGTTTAGCACAAACTTGCCACATAGCTCCCCTGATGCCATAAATGAGTTAAAATGTCTCACTCTTACCTAAGAGGTACTTTTTTTTTCCCAACTTGTTTTGGTGTTCTCCTTTTTCATTGAAAAAACAAACAACCATTTTTTCTTTTTAATGTATTACCTAATTCATAGTCTTTCTATAAAAATGGAACTAGGTAAATACAGAATATAGGTTGAATTTTAGCACTATTATTTTAAATTAATTACTATAAGCCAATTGTCCCTTATGCCAGCCTTAATATTTTACTTTTAAATTGGATGTATTACTGTAAAGGTAGAGACAGAAATAACTTACAAAAGACTGCTTGTGCTATTTTCAACAGGTCAAAATTCAATATCATTTCACTAATGTAAAGGTCATGCCAATTTTACTCTAATCTTTATAGTCTTAACTTTACATTCTCTCAAAAAAGTAATGCAAAACTCTTTTTTTGCTTCAAGTTTCATATCCTTGTTCCTTCCATTTTAAATATGTTATTCAGTTAGCAGATGTTTAGTGGCTCTTTCTTGATATATAATAAATTGGAATGAAGAGATAAAACACTTTAGCAAGTTTTAAGATTGGAGTAACATTTTTAAGTATTCAATGATATATAGGGAGAGAGTGATGAATGTATAGTAATTTCTGTGAGTTATTTTCCAATTAATAAATCCACATTAATCATTTAATTTAGCATTATGTAACATGGCTCTGCCCTCTCTCAAGTCATTTATTCTGTGTGTCTTTGAGAACAAGCCAATTAGCCTCTAGGGATTCTTTTCTGTTTTGAATTGTTTTGATTGTATTTTATTTTCTGTCAAATAACCAATTGACTACTTGTTTTCTTCCCCGAATTGGCTAGGCAAAACAATCTGTTGGGCATTTAACTTTCCAGTGGATGGTTGGTTTTTTTTCTTTCCAAAAACCCCTTTTGATTTGGTCTGAGATGCTTCTTTCCCTCTTACTACTACGAAACCCTCACCCAGAAGAGGAGTACATTTTCAGCTACCACTTCATTAAGTTTCAAGGTCGAACCCCAGCCTGGCAGATACTGGTGCTAACTGCAAGGTGGGCGGTTCTAACCTCCCTCCCACAGGGAGAGAAAGATGATACCTCTGTTCCAGTAAAGAATCAAAGTCTCAGAAATGCTTTCCGGGTTTCTGCGAGTTGGGTGGCAGCTTGTTTTTGAATTTCTCTTTTTCCGAAGCCAGTTGATGCTATCTTTTCAGCAGTATCACTAATTGAGTTGCATTTTAATGATATGATGATCCTGAGACAATTACTTATAATACATTTTAGCTTGACTGTGTACTGGATACTACATAATTGTCCTGCTACCCCTTTGCGCTTTGATCAAAGATCTAGTCTCTTCTTGACCAGGTAGTTCCATATCTCATTGGCTTAAGCAGCTTTTTTAGGCTGTAAAAGGACCACTGTTATGGTAGATTTACATTTGAACTGCCAGGAGAATGAATAAATATGTGTTGGAAAGTGTACAACCAGAATGTTCCTGGGAATCGAGAAGGGCAAAACCATCTCAAGTACTGCAACCATCAGAAGGAAGGAGGCCCAGGAGAAGGATATCACGTCTGCTGGAGGGCTGTTGTATGTTGTCTTTCTGTTGTATGTCTTTCTGTTGTATGTTGTCATTGTTGTTTGGTGCCTATTATGTTGTCCTGGATACTTAACAAAATAGTTGCTGTTGTTATTAAATATTCAGATCCATGGCTTTATTCTGTCTGTAGGACTCACCCAACTTAAAGTGTAAAAGCAAATTGTGACTCAGAAATGACCAGGCAGCAACTTTGAGATCTTGAAAGAGGAAAAGATTACTAGCTGGCAACCCCTAGGAACTAGTGTCTAAAGAGCCGAGCCCTGACTGTTGGGTGGGCATCACTTTGATATGTTATCTGAAGGAGTGAGGTCGCAGAAGTGAGCAAGGCCCCAGAAACAGAATAGGGAGGGAGTCAGGGCTGGGTGCATTGTGAGAATGAGGAAGTATTTAGATTACTAAGTACCATGTTTTTGAAAAACATGTATTTAAAAGAGAAAAAAGAAAATAATTTTGAATCATTTGGACTAAAAACCTAGTGAACAAAAATTCCATTTTGACTTTTTCAAATGTTGGACCTGCAAGCATTTAAATTTATAGTTTGTTGTGTTGGTTTTGTGTGTTTTTTACCCCAATACCCCCCCTAATATTTATGAGAGGGCTTAAAACATTTGTTGAAAAATTGAATTGAAAGATGGTGGTATTTTTCAAAACTTTTTGATGTTCCCTCATTAGGATGTTATGAAACTAAAATCATCAGACATTTGTGGTTTCTTGTTTTATTTGTTTGGTATTTAATATTGATGAATTTTCCAAAATCTTTATTGTATGATAGTTATGTTGCTCTGTATCATATGACCTGGCATTTGATGAGAGTAATTAATTATGTTATCTTTTGATCAAGGTAACTCTATTTTCTTTATTATGTATGGTGTTTTATTTTATTTTCTAAATACTTGCAATCCAATATTGAATTTCTGGAATATAATCCAATCTCATCAAATCCTTACTTATATGATTTAGTGAGCTGTAATAATTCTTGTATGATAAAACAAGATAATACTATCAAACATATATTTTTTCAAACATATATAGATTTTTAATAAAACAAAGTTTAATGTATCTTCTGGAAAGAGAGTTTACTAACCTATGATTGAGTAAAATTTTTGTAAGAAATGTCTATGATTTAATTATATAATTTTACATGTAATTCCTTGCATAAAACAGATAGTGATTTTTTCTATTCAAATTAGTAGTATCTTTATTTAAAGACATGCTGAAACCTAGTCAGGGTGTAATAATATGTTTTGGATAATTGCTTTTCTCCCACTCACTCTTTTTGCTCAAGTTATCATCATTATTGATGTTTGGTGCATCTGTCTGGGAAACAAATCAAAATAGATGACCATAAATCAAATTTGACCTTCATAGTTTCTTCCTTTATTTAAGCCAAAAGTCCTTCATTAGTTAAAGTAGTCTTTCTCACCAGATGTTTTATTTCTAGTGATAAAAACTTTATATCCTATTTAGTGTGTACCATCTTGGCCTATCTTTGATCTTGATCATTATTAAATTGTTTTCTACAATTAACATTTATATATAAATATTTTCAAGTTAAGCCCTCACTTGGAAAGTCCCTTTCATAACATAAAAAAACCCCACTATGTTATTAAAATTACAATCAAATTCTGTGAAAATAAGCTTCCTGGTGGCTTGATATTTTTAATGGGAACCCTTACTGATTATTCTATGTCCTGTTTCCGTATAGCCACAGGAAACATGTTGGAATTTTAGTAAAGACACAGAGATCTTTCAATTTTTTATAAAATTTGGCTTTCCAATTTATTTTTACAGGGGCTATTTTATTGTATAAATACATGCAAAGTTGTTTTTGTTTTTACTGTAAGTTCATTGACAGTGTTCATATTTGGGGATTTCTAAACCTTTGAGAGAGAAAAATTCCTGGTTATTCCTTCAAAATTATTGTCCACAATTACTGTATGAATTCAGAGATTTTCCAATACATTTATTAGTTGTCAAGAAAAAACAAGTTTGTTGCCTTGCTAATGGATTGGGCCAGTGTTCATATAAATCAGTTAAAAGAAAAATATAATGCCTTTCCTTATTTGGAATACGGATTTTTAGAGTACTCACACAACTTACCTTCTAAAATTAAGTATGCACCATCTCTTCTTCATAGCACTTAAGAGTTTTCTTCTGTTTTAGGGTACAAGAGAGACCCCATTTCAAATAGAAAGAGAACATTTATTCAGTCTTAAAAGAGACAAAGACGCAGACACATTGTCTAGATGCGGGGACCAACCGCATGAGGTTGAAATGGTATTCGTGGGTCAGCTAAGATACCAAGCTTAAAAAAGGGAATGGGTGGGTAAAGGAAACTGTCATACAAGCATGCTCAGTGACACATTTAGTCATCACAGTTAGAGGTGACACTACAGAAGCAGGTGTGGGACCATGATTGGGATCCATCCATCGTTACATAGAAGGGCTGACAGGATGTTTCCAGGACCCTCCAATGAAGGAAGTCAGGGCCAAACTGATAGGGTATAACTCATGATTATGCAACCCCTATACTGTCCCCAGCATGGTGACCTCTACCAAGGACACACCTAAACAAGCACCTACAAAGAGACTGCCCCTGCCTGAAGTGGCTTCAGAGGAGTGGAGGTAATCCACTCTCCAAAGCGTTCTGACTAAGGGTAAGATTATCTACATTCTTGCTTCCTGCCCCCTCAGTATCATGATCCCAATTCTACCTTACAAATCTGGCTAAACCAGAGGATGTACACTGGTACAGATAGGAACTGGTAACAGGGAATCCAGGACGGATGATCCCTTCAGAACCAGTGGTGAGAGTGGTGATACCGGGAGGGTGAGGTAAAGAGGGGGAACCAATTACAAGGATCTACATATAACCTCCTCCCTGGGGGATGGGCAACAGAAAAGTGAGTGAAGGGAGAGGTTGGACAGTGTAAGATATGACAAAATAATAGTTTATAAATTATCAAGGGTTCATGAGGAAGGGGGGTGGAGAGGGAAGGGAAAAAATGAGGTGCTGGTATCAAGAGCTCAAGCAGAAAGCAAATGTTTTGAGAATGTTGATGGCAACAAATATACAAATGTGCCTGATACAATGGATGGATGGATGACTTGTGATAAGAGTTGTAAGAGCCCCCAATAAAATGATTTAAAAAAAATCAGAAACATTCACTGGAAACTTAATTTATGTGGGGATTCTGCAAATGGATTTGGGGGTGTTACTGCCATCTACCTCCTTTTGCAAACCAGGGTGCTTGGACTTTAAGCTCCAGTAAACATCCAACGTGTAAATGTAAAACCTATAAAGCAAGTAGTTGTTTTTATTTAAATGGCTAAAAAACATACCTAGATGATGACATCCAAGGGGAAGCCTATTGGAAAAATGTTAGATATTATCTATATCTCTATGTTTGTTGATGTAAAGATTCAATTTCTATCTGTGACATAAATACTCATATGCAATTTCAGAGTCTTTGATAGAAAAGAAATCCTTTGTAGCATTATTCTAGGGAATAATTAGGAACAACTTACATTTTTATAGGATAATTTTTCAGTATAAGAGTTATGAAATTCGATGCAGTGATAGTAAAATGTACCTCCAGGTATACGTATTCACTTTTCAAACTTTCATCCAATGCATTCTTCCGAAGACTCATTTTTAGAAATAGAAGCCAAGAAATAGAAGCAACATTAATCATATTTAGGAGTTTGGAGAAGGTATTATTATGATAATTTAGGGACTTTCTTATGTAGATAATCCTCAGGTCATCGTGTACAAATCTATGCTTTAGAAGCAGACATTATGATGATTCACATAGAAACTACAGAGGCCAAAAAAGGTCATTTCCAAAGCAAAGCTCTATGTGGAATCAGCTCAAAGCACAAAAGCCCTAAGACAATTAATTTCCAGTTGAAATGGACTATATAGTACATTAGTTTAACAGCAACAAATTGGGTCTCCATAGTGGATTTTTTTCTCCATGGTAGAAATTTTAACCTAAATAAAGGCATAACTACAGCATTAAATAGAATGTTGGACAACATTTTAGTTGTCAAGAAGATTTACATTGCTATGGGATGAGGATGTAAAGGGCATTTTTCATTGTAATGCATTTATTACAGCAAGGATGTAATTCTTACTTCAAACAATGATCTCTAAAGTTGAAACTGATTCTGTTCAAAGCATATTTGTATTTTTTTGAGAAGGATCAGCGATCTGAACCCTCATCAATATTATAGTTTTGGTGAATAAGATATACACAAGATTATTTTTCATGTTTTTACAACAGTCAGAGGTTATCCTTAAAATATGTGCATATAAAGGAGCATTTTTCATCCCTGGTCTTGGAATGCATTCTTTGCAAGAGAAAATCCACATTTATAAGATCACTGTAGGCTGTTGGTGGGAAAAATTTCTTCAAGCTTATACTTCACTTCCTTGAGAGGTTTCATAATACACGGTCTGAGTGCTTCATCTTCAAAGTAACACTCAGCGGGTAAACAAGCACATACTGAATGACTTGCACTTGGCATTTTAAGAACCAAGCCCTGTTCGTTCTGAAGAGGCATTGTTGCCTTTGTGCGGGACGTGTTGAAAGCCTGGCTCTGTGAGTGACTCCCTTTTTACAGGCTTTGTGGCTTCAGGTAGGCTTCACAGTGAATCACTAGCAATGACAAGATTCATAGGTACTCTTCAGATGGTGGCTACCATGAGTTTAAATACATCACCTTTTTGCCTCACCAGGAGCATTGCAAAGTAATAGGACCAGTATTAAACACTTAGCTATGTCAGGTCCCAGGCTAAGTATATCCTTAATAAATATTTTATTGCTTTACATGAACTCTATGTGGTAAATATTTTCCACAATTTACAAAAGAGAAAACTGAGAATCAAGGCCATTAAGTGTTTACTTCAAGGCCTCACAGCCAATTAAAGGCAAATTTAAGAAGGACCCAAGTGCTTCTGTTTTTTTTTTCTTTTAAAAAAATCATTTGTGGGGGGGCTTATACAACTCTTTTTCTTTTTACATTATATTAGGGGCTCATACAACTCTTATCACAATCTATATATATATATATATATATATATATATATATATATATATATCAATTGTATAAAGCACATTCGTACATTCTTTGCCCTAATCATTTTCAAAGCATTTGCTCTCCACTTAAGCCCTTTGCATCAGGTCCTCTTTTTTCCCCCCTCCCTCATGAGCCCTTGATAATTTATAGATTGTTATTTTGTCATATCTTGTCCTATCCAGAGTCTCCCTTCCCTCCCTTCTCTGCCGTCCGTCTCCCAGGGAGGAGGTCACATGTGGATCCTTGTAATCAGTTCCCCTTTTCCAACCCACTCACCCTCTACTCTGCCAGTATCGCCCCTCACACCCCTGGTCCTGAAGGTATCTTCCACCCTGGATTCCCTGTTCCTCCAGCTCCTATCTGTACCAGTGTACATCCTCTGCCCTATCCAGTCCTGCAAGGTAGAATTTGGATCATGGTAGTTGGGGGGAGGAAGCATCCAGGATCTGGGGGAAAGCTGTGTTCTTCATCGGTACTACATCGCACCCTGACTGACCCATCTCCTCTCCTAAACACCTCTATGAGGGGATCTCCAGTGGCTGACAAATGGGCTTTGGGTCTCCACTCTGCACTTCCCCCTTCATTCACTAGTTCTTCTGTTTTAAAAGAGAGAAAAAAGCAAAGCCATTTCTCTTTGCGTCCACCAAATCCAACCTCATCTCTGTATCTTATTTGAATTAAGTAACTAGGTGGTATCTATAAAAAGACCTAAGAAAATAGAACCATGTAAATAGGTGGAAATAGAGATGATTTATATTAAATAGTTGTGAAAATCTTAATTTAAAAAGAAGCTAAGCTAAGAGTGTGAGTTAAATCTTCAAAATTGGATGAAAAGATAAATATATTTCAGGCAAATAAAATGTACACATTATTCTTTTTTGAATTTTTACACCACAGTAAGTAATGAAAAATAGTAGTGTAGCCATCATAACAACTAATTATTAAAAGATAATTAAACTCTGAGGCAAATACAGTGCTACGTAAATCTAATGTAACTTGCTTTACTTTTTCAGTGTCTATAAAGGAAGACTCGAAAGTGGGAAAAGTAGGGTTTGAGGATTGGAATAAATTGTTTTAAGCCAGATCTCTAAAGGCAAGAAACGAAATGAGATGGCAGAATCCATGATATGATTGTGTCAGATTGGTGAACACAATGCCTTGAGGGTCTAGAAGTAGGTGTTATTTTTTCTAAACATTTTATTAGGGTGTAATGGATAGTTGACATATCAAACCAGTCTCCCTAGTCAACAGTTCATATCCAAATTATTCCATGACAGTGTTTGCACTCCTCACAACTTACATGGTTTTAAGTAAGAATTGCATCCTTGCTGTGATCACTTGCATGACAATGAAAATGTGGTAGCACTCTTCTTCTATCCTCCCTGGGTTCCTTGCTTTCAGTTTTCTGGTGTCTCACTCTGCCCCCATCTTCTCATCCTTGATTTGGGACAAATGCTGCCCTATCGGTCACATCTAGTTGATTGTTGGGAGAAGCACATTTTTCATGGAGTTTGTTTTAGAGTCCTGACTGTTATTTGGCTAGCAGGTAGCCTCTGGGAACATCTTCAGGTTCAACTGAGCAGGTTTTCTCTAGGCAATAGTCTTTGGTTCCTCTTTTCTTGAATTTCAAATGGATCTCTAGAAATATCCTAAAGCAAAATAGTGAAGAATTTATTTGTTTGGGTTCATATTCTTCCAGGGCAAAAAATATTATAATTCCTAACAGAAAACAAAAAAGTGATATTGACATAGATGCTACGGAGAAATGATTTGGTGTGCTGCTTCTAGACATCGTCTTTGTAACTTCCACTCCTTACTGGATGGGAAAATGCAAATAAGTTGTAGAGGGCTCTATCTTAGGGACCGATCAGGTTTGCTATTCTGCTGGGTATAAGAGTGAGTCACCTCAGAAGCAGGAACAGAGGAGTGCCATCACTCTTAAGAAAGATTAGCCACTCCTGTAGCATTGGCAAATTCCTGCCTGTACATTTTACCAAGCATGATGCTCTTCTCCATAGGCTAGTATTTCCTGATAACCTAACCAAAGTATGTGAGAAGGTTTGCTCTCATCAATACCAAGGAGCATTCTGGCTATACTTCTTTCAAGACAACTTGTTCTTCTGACAGTCCACGGAACGTTAAATGTACTTTGTGACCAACACAATCTAAATGAATCGATTCTTCTTCAGTCTTCTGCATTGAATGACAATTGAAAATGCCATGGCACACCTTCTTCTTCAAAATGACGTCATTGCTTTTCAACACCTAAACATCTTGTAACACTTATTTTTCCCATAGGCAGGAAATGTTTGATGTCTTGACTTCTGCTTCCGTGAGCGTTGATTGTGGATGCCGTCAAGTGAAAAAGACTCTAGAGCAGTGGGTTCTCCATCTTCCTAATGCGGCGACCCTTTCATACAGGTCCTCATGTGGTGTGACCCCCAACCATA